>NC_060127.1:48739355-49042339 GCF_021461395.2 Schistocerca americana
AACATACCTCCACGAATTATTGCACGTTCCCCGTATTAAACGAAGAATAAGAAACAGAATTATGCGGTTCCACTCTTGAAATTTAATGGACCACGTGGATTTCGTTATTTAGCGGCCTGATGCAGTCTTCCAGAAGCGCTGCGCACACATTGTCAGTAGCGAGCGACCCGAGGTTTACGATCGCTGCGAGTAGCGAACCGCGGCGTTCTTGCGGATAGACGTCGGCTTTCTCCGGCATCTGTGGCAGCAGGCCAGGCCAGTCCAGGCTAGGCTCACTCGTGCTGGCGGCTGCGTCACGTTTTCCAGCGAAGGACGCAAACCTCGCGAGTGGGTAGCCGAGCCAGCTACACAGACGGAACAACCGCACACTAGGGCGCCGGCTTTCCAAAATCTCTGTGGGTGCATACCAAAGGCGGAACGTAGTATATGTTTTCTGGGGGGAATATCGTTTTTCTAAACTGGTTACTTGTCATTTATAATCTTTTACGAACACTGCCCCCCCCCCCCCCCCCCCCCATGAACCATAGACCTTGCCGTTGGTGGGGAGGCTTGCATGCCTCAGCGATACAAATCGCCGCAACCACAACGGAGGGGTATCTGTTGAGAGGCCAGACAAACGTGTGGTTCCTGAAGAGGGGCAGCAGCCTTTTCAGTAGTTGCAGGGGCAACAGTCTGGATGATTAACTGATCTGGCCTTGTAACACTCACCAAAACGGCCTCGCTGTGCTGGTACTGCGAACGGCTGAAAGCAAGGGGAAAAACTACAGCCGTAATTTTTCCCGAGGGCATGCAGCTTTACTGTATGGTTAAATGATGATGGCGTCCTCTTGGGTAAAATATTCCGGAGGTAAAATAGTCCCCCATTCGGATCTCTGGGCGGGGACTACTCAAGGGGACGCCGTTATCAGGAGAAGGAAAAATGACGTTCTACGGATCGGATCGTGGATGTCAGATCCGTTATCCGGGCAGGTAGGTTAGAAAATTTAAAATGGGAAATGGATAGGTTAAAGTTAGATATAGTGTAAATTAGTGAAGTTCGGTGGCAGGAGGAACAAGACTTTTGGTCAGGTGAATACAGGGTTATAAATACAAAATCAAATAGGGGTAATGTAGGAGTAGGTTTAATAATGAATAGGAAAATAGGAGTGCAGGTAAGCTACTACAAACAGCATAGTGAACGAATTATTGCGGCCAAGATAGACACGAAGTCCACGCCTACTACAGTAGTACAAGTGTGTATACCAACTAGATCTGCAGATGATGAAGAAATTGATGAAACGTATGACGAGATAAAAGAAATTATTCAGGTAGTGAAGGGAGACGAAAATTTAATATTCATGGGTGATTGGAATTCGAGAGTAGGAAAAGGGAGAGAAGGAAACATACTAGGCGAATATGGACTGGGGGTAAGAAATTAAACAGGAAGCCGTCTGGTAGAATTTTGCACAGAGCATAACTTAATCATAGCTAACACTTGGTTCAAGAATCATAAAAGAAGGTTGTATACATGGAAGAATCCTGGAGATACTAGAAGGTATCAGATAGATTATATAATGGTAAGACAGAGCGTAGCCATGTATGGAAGTGAAACATGGACGATAAATAGTTTGGACAAGAAGAGAATAGAAGCTTTCGAGATGTGGTGCTACAGAAGAATGCTGAAGATTAGATGGGTAGATCACATAACTAAAGAGGAGGTATTGAATTGGGGAGAAGAGGAGTTTGTGCCACAACTTGACAAGAAGAAGGGACCGATTGGTAGGACATGTTCAGAGGCATCAAGGGATTACCAATTTAGCATTGGAGGGCAGCATGGAGGGTAAAAATCGTAGAGGGAGACCAAGATGAATACACTAGGCAGATTCAGAAGGATATAGGTTACAGTAAGTACTGGGAGACGAAGAAGCTTGCACAGGATAGAGTAGCATGGAGAGCTGCATCAAACCAGTCTGAGGACTGAGGACCACAACAACAACACGAACACTGTGTCATAAAGATCTGTTCTGTGATAAAGCAAAATGTACCGGTACTATTAGCAAACGTTGAGACTGCCTTAGTCAATAACACATCTGACTTAAAAGCAACAGAAATGAGATCAAACTCGGCTTCAAATGTACTTGGGCGAACCCACAGCCCTAGAGGCATAACGTACGTGATACGGGCCCGCCTGCAAAATAAAAGTCCTGACCCCCTAACATAAATTGTATTACCTATCGTCAACCAACATAATTTTCATCAGAGCAAGTAGCAATAGAAAATTAATGGAGTGCGTTGTAAAATCCCATGTAATATAAACAAAGAGATGTGTATAGAAGCAATTCTTAGTATTATGTTTTAGCTTTCCACGCGCGTCCAGTAATCGCGTAGCGTTTGAAAAGTGTGAAAATTTTTGCCCGGCGAAGAGCTTTTGTTCCACACATCCCGTCAGTAGACCTCAGCTATAATCTGCTCATCATAAGAATAAACCTGATGTGAACAAACACAAACGCGATAACTGGTCAGAAGCCGTAGTACACGTACACTGATGTTTTACGTTCTTAGAAGTAGGTCCTACTTATGTATGAGATATATTATTACTGTGAAACGTGGACGTTTAATAGTTTAGACAAGAAGAGAATAGAAGCTTTCGAAGAATTCTCAATATTAGATGAGTAGATCACATAACTAATGAGGAGGTATAGAATAGAATTGGAGAGAAGAGAAATTTGTGGCACAACTTGACTAGAAGAAAGGATCGGTTGGTAGGGTATATTCTGAGGCATTAGAAAAAGCACTCCGTCTACAGGCCACGAGTGGCTTACCGGGACCATCCGACCGCCGTGCCATCCTCAGTGGAGGATGCGGATAGGAGGGGCGTGGGGTCAGCACACCACTCTCCCAGTAGTTATGATGGTATTCTTGACCGAAGCCGCTATTATTCGGTCGAGTAGCTCCTCAATTGGCATCACGAGGCTGAGTGCACCCCGAAAAATGGCAACAGCGCATGGCGGCCTGGATGGTCACCCATCCAAGTGCCGGCCACGCCCGACAGCGCTTAACGCCGGTGATCTCACGGGAACCGGTGTAACCACTGCGGCAACGCCGTTGCCCCTGCGGCATCAAGGGATCACAAATTTAGCATTGGAGGGCAGCGTGGAGGGTAAAAATCGTAGAGGGAAACTAAGAAATGAATACATTAAGCAAATCAAACCAATTTCTGGACTGAAGACAACGACAACAACATATTATTACTAAGCTACGTCAAATGAAAATGGAAGATATTCATATGTATTATTAGCCATCACTTTTTTCTTAATCACACTTTAACTATCTAGCTTCTGTTTCAGAAATAATGTACAGCCAGAGCCTCTGTATTGTTGTGCTGTTAATACGCAGTGCGAAAATGGCTGAAGCTGCTTTCTGCTCCGTAATGAGACACGAGTCTGGAACACGGTTAAAAAGTGCCGAGAGATAGGCTGTTCTTAATGTTTTTCATAAATTCACAGAGATAACCGGCTCTGAAGTTTTTCCATTCTGTGTATTAGATACAGTTGAGACACTAATTAACAATACATGTATAGCGCTATCGGTAGCGCAACAGCTTGTACCTGCCGTGCATGGTTCGCTGATTCAAGTCTTCCATCACTCTTTTTTTCTCGTTCAATTCGAAATACGTGCATCTCGTAATTGTAAAATTCATCATCATTTTGATGAATAATGCACTTCTTCTTGTTTCTAATTACATATTGCACGTGAAATTCCTGTTTTCATTTCAAATATAAATTCTTAATCATCGATATTTTATGAGAGACTGTTAATAAAGGTTGCTTACGTAAAGAAAACGTAAGTTTACTTTTTGAAGGCAAAAATGAAAAACTAGATACTCTTAATCTGGACTATGTCCTTTGTTTTATGCCACAGATGTAGATAAGCGTCGGGAAACAAGCATTTTCAGAGCACCAAGTTCATCATACAAATGCTGCATTTTTACATTTGCCACTGTAGCATTACATAACTCAAAATGGTACAAGTGGCTCTAAGCACTATGGGACGTAACCTCTGAGGTCATCAGTCCCCTAGACTTAGAACTACTTGAACCTAACTAACCTAAGGACATCACACACATCCAAGCCCGAGGCAGGATTCGAACCTGCGACCCCAGCAGCAGCGCGGTTCCGGACTGAAGCGCCTAGAACCGCTCGGCCACAACTTCCGGCGCAACAGAACTAATATGGAGCCAAGTTAAAGGGATTCGGCCCGAGAAATAAGGAGACTGTTAAGCTGCCAGACGTACTGGAACTAACGCACGCAGCTTGTTCACACGTCACTGACGAACGCTGGCGGGATGTAGAATCGCACCGCGTTAAAGGAGAGGAGAAAATGCGGCGCCTGGATGGCTTCGTAGGTTCTGTTGTTGACTGATTCGTTATCAGCGTAGCAGATGACAGTTCGAGAAAAATTAGATGACATTCGAAGCCACATTGTTTCTCTGCTCGTCTCTTTTTACGTGTGAACTGCAACTGCTCACACCATTGCAGGTTAGTTGGACCAGCTGGCTGGCCAGAGCTGTCCAAGTTTTAATGCCCCGGTAAAGCTGATGACCCGCATTATCGCTCGCGTGTAACAGCATAAAAACGTATTCTTGTGACCGTCCTTGACTGTACTGGACACAGCTTGGCTCCCACTCCACGTGAAACGAAGTCCAATGCGATTCAAGGAAACGCGGAAGAATACAAAATGGTTCAAATGGCTCTGAGCACTATGGGACTCAACATCTGAGGTCATCAGTCCCCTAGACTTAGAACTACTTAAACATAACTAACCTAAGGACATCAGACACATCCATGCCCGAGTCAGGATTCGAACCTGCGATCGTAGCTGCAGCGCGGTTCCGGACTGGAGTGCCTAGAACCGCTCGGCCACCACGGCCGGCGCGGAAGAATACATCACGTTTGTTCTTATGATGAACAGACTATAGCTATCAATGCAGCAATGCCTCCTCCGTCTACAATTTCAGCTCCCGCGTTCTTAAAAGCCATTGTCTCAACAAACAAAACGATAAAAATCCAGATTAAGTAAAAACATTTTCAATGAAATCTTAAAACACACCGCTGTTACGTTTTAAAATAATAACTATTGAGGTAGTCTGTAATAATCGGCTTCATTGTATCTCGGATTATCCTTTTGTTATTGCTCAACATTGGCAAGCAATTGTTGACGAATAGAGTTGGCGTACTGTAAGGAAACATGAAAGCAAGCCGAAAAATAGGATTCCATTCACAGTACAGTGCGACTGTTATTCTGGAGAGTGCCTTCGATTTGGTCTTCGAGAAAGCTCGGTTGCCTTTGCATAAAGACATCTGGTACAAACAGATGTGTTTTGGAGGTGAGAAATTTTAGCTAACGTCCCAGTGTTCATTACTTTTTGATAAAGGCAAGTGAGAAATATCTATTTTATGGTGTTTTTATCAAATTAAAAGTTCCGTGGGTGCGGCGCACCAACATGTTTACGTGCGTGGGTG
The DNA here is from genome assembly GCF_021461395.2 of Schistocerca americana. NCBI lineage: Eukaryota > Metazoa > Arthropoda > Insecta > Orthoptera > Acrididae > Schistocerca > Schistocerca americana. Next base: position 48,744,857 of record NC_060127.1, read on the forward strand.
CACGAGACCGGCGCAGCTACGTAGTCAGCGCTCACACACACACACACACACACACACACACACACACACACACGAGCAGATGCCGTGATCTCATGCCGCTCGAAGGCCACGCCGCTATTGTAGCGGAACCGAAGCCTCTGTTTCCCGACCTCGGGGCATAACATCCACCATTGTTTACCAACGGGGCAAACACGCGGCGACAATGCACGTGCACTTGTTCGAATGACGTCCCTAGGCGTACCAGAGGGAAGTAGCTGGGCGCTTCCGAGAACAATGGCGATACCAGGCACAAGACGAGTATAGGAATTACCGTATTTACTCGAATCTAAGCCGCACCTGAAAAATGAGACTCGAAATCAAGGAAAAAAAAAATTTCCCTTTTCTAAGCCGCACCTGGAATTTGAGACTCGAAATTCAAGGGGAGATAAAAGTGTTAGACCGCACCTCCAAATCGAAACAAAGATGTCCATTGTAACATGAGACACAATTTAGGTCGAATGGATGAAGATACAGCTACAGTAGTTTGGTTCGAGTCGTAAGCTTAACAGTTAAGATTTACCATGTAGCCATTGCTATGTGTCAGGCGCTCCATGTATTTATACGGGTATCCTTCCTTTTTCACGTGCTTCGTCTGGTTTGAATCGATTGCTTATTGTGCTTTGATCTGATAAGTGCCGTTCTCTTTGTTATAGGTGTTTGCGTCACTCTAAGTTGAAAATGCATTATCGTACTGTGTCATGCATTGTTTGTCGCATTCTGATAATGAGAGTTTACGACCTGTAGCCGCTCGCGGCCACAGAGTAACATATCTGTGTCGCGGCATAGCTCGCTTTTGTGCGCGCTACCGCCGCTTACAATAAAAAAAAAAGAGAGGAATTGTCTTACAAGCGAAACAATGGCAATAGACTGCTATTTGTTGTTACTTACACTGCTGCTTTCTTTGATAATGATTAACAAGAACCAAATAATACACTGCGTATGATAGAAGATGTTCTGAACGAGAGATTAGCGACAATTTCTCCCCGTTTGAAAATCTTTGCAGACGCCTCTTTAGTACATTACATTCTGCACAGAAATTAGTCATCTTAGATATAAAAATCTAGTCAGTTGCCGTGCTTCATTTCTGACTGTATCACTATTCAACATAAGAATAATACGAATATAAACATGACATGATATGTATATTCTTCCGTGTTTGCTGTTGTCTCACTCCAGCTTCGTAGTTTATTACGCAGACAGGATTTAAATGAGATAGCAGCAAACACGAAAGAATACATGGCATAATGTTTACATTATTCTACCTTTTATTTTAATTTATTTGCTGACACAGAGGTTTCGCTGCCAGTATTTATCTTTGTGCCTGCAAAGCATGCCTCTGTAGCGCTACATATATTCGACGGCAGAAGTTAGTTGTGGCGGCACCTACCAACATTTTTCAAAACTTCCGCTTCCTTCGCACTCGATTCTAAGCCGCAGGCGGTTTTTTGGATTACAAAAACAGGATAAAAAAGTGCAGCTTAGATTCGAGTAAATTCGGTATGCTGGCGTCCAATAGACTGTGACTGTAACAGCAATGACTCACTATAAAACCAATCAATTCTTCTAAATATCTGGGTGTAGTTGTCCGCAGGGATGCGAAATGAAGACTCACAAAGCGACCGCGCCTGCATGTCGTCACCGATTTCTTCCAGATTAGCGGTATATGCAAGACTTGACCAGAAATGAAGGTGACACAAGACGGAACTCCAGATAGCAAAGTGTTTAGAAAAATAAACTATGTGATCAAAAGTATCCGGACACGTCGCTGAAAATAACTCACAAGCTCGTGGCGCCATTGGAGATGGCTTCGCCGACACCTGGCTTTTCTTCTCAGGACGTCGGAGGCGGCTGTTTCAGGGGAGATTCTCGTGCGTCCCGATTCAGCCTTCTCTCTCCGATCGAAGATCAATGCCATCATGTGGCTGGTTGGACATTATGTCCACTACGTGATGGTGAGTGGATATGACGCAGATCCGAGTGCCTTTTCCCAATATATGGTCACAGCCCATTGGACGTGGCTCAGAATGCCACGTTATCTAGAGCTTTTTTCTAATATGCTGTATCTTGTTTGTCATCGACAAGGAGTTGTATGAGTTGAAATCCCCCCTTTTTTTGTGGACAGTCTTGTTTGGATTTAAATGTTACACGATGGAGGAAAAAAAGCGTGGGCACGTTAAAATTAACGCCATATTCTTTTATATACTTTTTTTTTATTTAACCCTTTTGTTTTTGTCGAAATTACTTCTTTTGTTTTATTTTAATTGATTGCCTTAAATAAGTGCTTTGGAGGGCGAACACAAAAAAAGCGGTAAAGCGTGTGCCTGGAAACCGAAACCTCGCGAGTTCGAATCTCGGTGGAACCAATAACTTTTTCAGTCTACCTTAAAACCTAGCATGCATCTCTCAGTGATGTGGAAAAAAGAAATGAAATAAGTACTTGCCCTCGGCGGTCGAACTTTCGCGAATGGGGGACTCCCAACTCACAATGCCGTACGCTCATTTCCATCTGGAAGCTATACTTTTAGACTAGTCAACTTTCCTGTGTCGCTAAAACTAAACTAAACTCTTCCCGAACAGGCTATGAAAGCCCAACGGTACCAACCGGCCGCCGTGTCATCCTCAGTCCATAGGTGTCACTGGATGCGGATATGGAGGGGCATGTGCTCATCACACCGCTCTCCAGGCCGCATGACAGTTTCCGAGACCGGATTTCTGTGTCACTAAAGACTGGAAAATTGCTCACGTCACACCAATACCCAAAAAGGGAAGTAGGAGTAATCGGCTGAATTACAGGCCCATATCACTACCGTCGATTTGCAGTAGGGTTTTGGAACATATACTGTATTCGAACATTATGAAGTATCTCGAAGAAAACGATTTATTGACACATAGTCAGCACGCTTTCAGAAAATATCGTTCTTGTGAAACACAACTAGCTCTTTATACTCATGAAGTAATAAGTGCTATCGACAGGGGATGTCAAATTGATTCCATATTTTTAGATTTCCAGCAGGCTTTCGACACCGTTCCTCACAATCGTCTTCTAAACAAACTGCGTGCCTGCTGAGTATCGCCTCAGTTGTGCGACTGGATTCGTGATTTCCTGTCAGAAAGGTCACAGTTCGTAGTAATAGACGGAAAGTCATCGAGTAAAACAGAAGTAATATCCGGCGTTCCCCAAGGAAGTGTTATAGGCTCTCTATTGCTCCCGATCTATATTAACGACACAGGAGACAATCCGAGTAGCCGTCTTAGACTGTTTGCAGATGGTGCTGTCATTTACCGTCTTGTAAAGTCATCAGATGATCAAAACGGCTTGCAAAATTATTTAGATAAGATATCTGTATGGTGCGAAAATTGGTAATTGATTCGGGATAAGGAAAAGTGTGAAGTTATTCACATGAGTACTAAAAGAAATCAGCTAAATTTCGATTACGCGGTAAGTCACACAAATATGAAGGCTGTAGATTCAACTAAATACTTAGGGATTACAATTACAAATAACCTAAATTGGAACGATCACATAGATAATATTGTGGGTAGAGCAAACCAAAGACTGCGATTCATTGGCAGAACCCCTTAGGAATTCACACACATTTGAACATTTGAACACTTAGAAGGTGCAACAGGTCTACTAAAGAGACTGCTTACACCACGCTTGTCCGCCCTATTCTGGAGTGTTGCTGTGCGGTGTGGGATCCGTATCAGGTGGGACTGACGGATGACATCGAAAAAGTACAAAGAAGAGCGGCTCGTTTTGTATTATCGCGAAATAGGGGAGATAGTGTCACAGACATGATTCGTGAATTGGAGTGGCAATCATTAAAACAGAGGCGTTTTTCGTTGCGACGGGATCTTCTCCCGAAATTTCAATCACCAGTTTTCTCCTCTGATTGCGAAATCATTCTGTTGGCACCCACCTGCATAAGGAGAAATGATCATCACGATAAAATAAGAGAAATCAGGGCTCGCACAGAAAAATTTAAGAGCTCGTTCTTCCCGCGTGCCGTTCGAGAGTGGAACGATAGAGAGCTTGAAGGTGGTTCATTGAACCCTCTGCCAGGCACTTTATTGTCAATGGCAGAGTAATCACGTAGATGTAGATGTGTAGATGTAGATTATCCCATCAGACTAATGGCAAAGCGATAGTAGTGCTACATATATGTTTTGTTAGAAGCCAATCATAATTTGGAACTCTCCATATTTTTGATATTATTGTGGAGAGCAACCTCCTAGTTTCAGATAAAATGTGTTTCTCTAGCCATAATAATATGATACTTCTGTAATATGACACTTCTGTATAATACTTGATTTGCCTAAGGCAACGCTCATATGCATGAAGCTGTTGCAGTGGTTGAGGCAGTCGATGACGTTGGCCAGTTCCACTTTGTCTGTTTAATTGTTAAACATTAAACCGTGCGATGCTGAGAAGCGCTTGCTGCTCTGACTTGTGTGGTGAGTGTGTTGCAGCGTGGCTCTGGCGGATCAGTGGCGACAGCCTGAACCACTGGACAGCAGCAAGCTTAGGCCGGAATTACACTGTCAAATTCCTTTGTCAAATATTTGATCAAAGATATGATCAAATATTCGTCAAATATATTTGACAAAGATCTTTGACGTGGCGCTAAAAAGGGGTATTACACTGTCATCATATCTTTTGTCAAATTTCAAGATGGCTGACAACAACAACAACAACAACTTGTTATTAACCGCAGCAGTTGCATGTACCACAATCGCACTGTGAGCCCATGCTGAAGAGAATCGGGGGGGGGGGGGGGGGGGGGGAGGGAAACGTGTTTGGGTGAAGCCGTGGGTTTTACAACGACACAATAAAATCATTCAACAAAACTTGTTACGTGAGCTTACAGTGTCAGACGTCAAGTCGTACATCAATTACTTAAAAAATGGATGAGCATACATTTCTGTATGTGCTCAGTGAAGTGCATCCTCATATCACAAAGCACAATACTCACTTAAGAACTGCTGTATCTGCAGAAGACAGGCTCACTATAGCACCCCGATTCCCTGTTACAGGAGAGGGTTATGTTAGGTTAGGTTAGGTTAGGTCAGGTCAGATCAGGTCTCCAATCCTCTTAATCTGTTTTTGTATTCAGGGTGCCTCACGTTGTAAAGTGCCTCATCAGCTTCATACATCTCTATTAAATTTTTAGTGGTCGGTACACACCAATTGTGTTTACCGGAAACGTTTATGAAAACACAACAGATGACAGAAGGCTGCAGCGATGCTAGCGCTCCACGTGGTAACATGTCACACTGCAGTGAACAGAAGACAAGCGACTTCTTTGATCAAATCTACAGATTTGATCAAATATTTGACGACGTTTGACAAAGTTCCCTATTTACACCATCATATTTCTTTGACAAAGATATTGGACAAAGAAATTTGATAGTGTTGGGGGGGGGGGGGGTGTTGTTTGGGGGAGGAGACCAGACAGCGAGGTCACCGGTCTCATCGGATTAGGGAACGACGGGGAAGGAAGTCGACCGTGCCCATTCAAAGGAACCATCCCGGCATTTGCCTGGAGTGATTTAGGGAAACCATGGAAAACCTAAATCAGGATGGATGGACGCGGGATTGAACCGTCGTCCTTCCGAATGCGAGTTTGATAGTGTAATACCGGCCTTAGGCACGTGCAGTTACGAGGTGTGATATGGAGTACAGACGACAGTGAGACGTCCACATATTGTTTGCCATCTCTGAGAAACTGACTGCAGAATCTGTGAATAGTACCTCCAATCCCATGTAAACTGTGCAGAACATGCAAAACATCAACGCTTCTTGTACGTCCCTCATGTTAAAAGCAGCGTGTGAATTATTGTGTATATACTAAACAACATCGAATTCATCACTTTTGTGCAAGTACGCCAATGTGCGATCACTTTCCTCCAGTATCAGCCCATTTTATGTCAGAAGCAGTCAGCTGCATATATGTCGAAACTAATCAAATCTGTACCGATAAGCAGCGAATTTTATACTGTAATAATTGAATTATATATCAAAATCAATTAATTTTGTATATGAAATAGTGTCTATTTGGTTGAAATCACTAAATTTTGTGTTGGAAGCAGTGAATTTTCCACTACTGATACTAACAGAGAGAGTAGTCGAAGAAAAGTCTAAAATTATGATAACTAAAGTCATATTTGGTAATTACCGAGCAATACCGTTATTTGATAATGTAAGTCATGGAGATGAATGTAGACAAATTAACTGTAGTCATTATAACCTAGCCTGTTACAGGGATGGTAATCTATTTTTTGTATGAATTCATTTGAATCTAGTACCATCAATCACGGTGCTGTAATGGAGGCAACCAATTTGTTGCCTTATAATTTAGCAGCTTACCGAGCAATAAGTTCTGCACATCTTTATAGCCTTTATGGATGCGTTTGATGTCTCCGTAAGTGGACAGTAACTAATAAGAAAGTGACTACTATGATCTTAGAATGAGATTTTCATTCTGCAGCGGAGTGTGCGCTGATATGAAACTTACTGGCAGATTAAAACTGTGTGCCGGACTGAGCCTCGAACTCGGTCCCGAGTTCGAGTCTCGGTCCGGCACACAGTTTTAATCTGCCAGGAAGTACCATGCTCTTATCTGCATCAGGTTTAGTTGAGTGAAATCTGCTCGGTTTTCATGCCACGTCAGTTCGAATAAAACTCATGAACTTTCGAAGGCCATATCAAAGAAGAGAGAAAAAAAATGTGGCTAGCATTGCTACATCTGGATCACAGGGTCCTGGGTTCAAAAAAATGGTTCAAATGGCTCTGAGCACTATGAGACTTAACATCTATGGTCATCAGTTCCCTAGAATTTAGAACTACTTAAACCTAACGAACCTAAGGACATCACACAACACCCAGTCATCACGAGGCAGAGAAGGTCTTGGGTTCGATTCCCGGCCGGGTTGGGGATTATTTCTGCCCGGGGACTGGGTATTTGTGTTGTCCTCATCATTTCATCATCATTCGTAAATGTAGCGAGACTGGACTGTGCATTGTCTGCCGGCTGGTCTCCCGGAGCGCTGTGTGAGAGTGTTGGGTGTATGACTAAGTCCCGGGTGGTTCCGTTATTTGTGAACGCATCCTGTATGCAGCTCCGGCTGACTTTCCTCGCTGCTGGCGGTAAGAGCTGCCGCCTACTCACCACAATAGCCGGCTAGCTGGCCGCATTCTAATTGCTCGCGAGCACGGCCGGAGAAAGCGCCAGTCTCACGTCATAATTCTCTCTCACAGGTCGGCGACCTGCCGCGCAACAGTACGCACACAGTACCGAAAAGTACACAGTTGTCGAAGCAACTTACAGCTTCACTTATCGCCTGAATCCACCGTTCGACATATTCTGACTGTAAATTTATGAATTAATTCCACTTTTCGATTTCTCCATTTATGTAGCCATATGCAGTTTTGTCTCAGTTGTACGAACGGATTCGTGATTTCCTGTCAATAAGCCACGCGGTTTGACGCGCGCTGTCACGAACTGCGCGGCCCCTTCCGCCGGAGGTTCGAGTCCTCCCTCGGGCATGGGTGCGTGTGTGTGTTGTTCTTAGCATAAGTTAGTTTAAATGGTGTGTAAGTCGATTACCTCAGCAGTTTGGCCGTTAGTATGTGATCAAAAGTATCCGGACACCTGGCTGAAAATTACTTACAAGTTTGTGGCGAGCTACATCGGTAACGCTGGAATTCAGTATGGTGTTGGCCCACCCTTAGTCCTGATGACAGCTTCCACTCTCGCAGGCATACGTTCAATCAGGTGCTGGAAGGTTTCTTGGGGAATGGCAGCCGATTCTTCAGGGAGTGCTGCTCTGAGGAGAGGTATCGATGTCGCTCGGTGAGGCCTGGCACGAAGTCGTTCCAAAACATAGCATAGGTGTTCTATAGGATTCAGGTCAGAAGTCTGTGCAGGCCAGTCCATTACAGGGGTGTTATTGCCGTGTAACCAGTCCGCCACAGGCCGTGTACTATGAACAGGTGCTCGATCGTGTTGAAAGATGCAGTCGCCATCTCCGAATTGTTCGTCAACATTGCGAAGCAAGAAGGTGCTTAGAACATCAATGTAGGCCTGTGCTGTGAAGTTGTTGTTGTTGTTGTTGTTGTTGTGGTCTTCAGTCCTGAGACTGGTCTGACGGAGCTCTCCATGCTACTCTATCCTGTGCAAGCTTCTTCATCTCCCAGTACCTACTGCAAGCTACATCCTTCTGAATCTGCTTAGTGTATTCATCTCTTGGTCTCCCTCTACGATTTCTACCCTCCACGCTGCCCTCCAATACTAAATTGGTGATCCCTTGATGCCTCAACACATGTCCTACCAACTGATCCCTTCTTCTTGTCAAGTTGTGCCACAAACTCCTCTTCTCATCAATTCTATTCAATATCTCCTCATTAGTTATGTGATCTACCCATCTAATGTTAAGCATTCTTCTGTGGCACCACATTTAGAAAGCTTCTATTCTCTTCTTGTCCAAACTATTTATCGTCCATGTTTCACTTCCATACGTGGCTACACTCCATACAAATACTTCAGGTACAGGCTTGCAGCTTCGTGGTTTCCTCTCTGTGAAAGAAGTAAGCAAGCAGTGAGGGTACGCGAGGAATACATACAATGACCAGGAACCTATCTGTTTGGCACGACCAATATTTTGATGAACATTCCTCCCTCTCTTCCGCTGCCTGTTTCCCTTACTGCCCAATTACGATGGCCCACCAACCGTTGCCAGAATAATGTTACGCAATAACCCCAGAATAGGCGCGTGAAAACTTTCTTTTAGGAATGAATTCGACACACGTCTTTGATAGTGCTCAGCTGGCCGTGAATATCCTAAAGAGGATTCCAGCAGATGGGTAGAAACGTGTAGAAGAAATTGAAGAGGAACATGGTGCTTCCTAAAATCTTGCAAGATTTTTACCTTCATTTAATAAATGATTTGGATTCTCATAGCCCTCAGCGCTCTTTCCAGTTCACTCTCGCTGCAGGACCTCGTTCGTCTGCTCAACACAGTCTTCAACTGTAGCAACTGTGAGTAGGCTGTTTAGGCTTTTTTGTTGGTAACGCCACATAGCGCTCTGTATTAAAATCGCTGATTGCGCTGTATAGAATCTGTGGCTGGTTGGGCTCGTCTTTGGAGTTATTCGCAAGTGTAGTGTTGCTCGCTGTATTGCAGTAGTTGGAGTAACGAAGATTTTGTGAGGTAAGTGATTCATAAAGGGTATTGTTATTGTTAGTTAGGGCTATTCTTTTGTAGGGATTACTGAAAGTCAGATTGCGTTGCGCTAAAATTTTGTGTGCCCGTTTAGTGATGATCAGAATAAGTAAAGAGAAAACACTGGAATTTGAAAATCAAATAATGAAGAAGTTTTACTAGATCAGTCATTATTTACATTCAAAGGGGATGTTTCATACAACTGATTTGACGTAATAGGCATCCGCTCTCACTAGACAGACTTCATAGTTCCCAGAGGGTCAGTTCATTAGCCCACCTATGGATCCTCGATAACCTTTACTTTCCGTATGGGCGTGATCACTCCCATGGTCCAGAGAGATGAATGGTAGAGCTTTTACCGTCTACAGTTCCCTCTTGTACCATCAACCTTGTTCAATGAAACACATGTCTTATCATCGTGTTCCTTCTTCAAGTCAGTGTTTTCCACGTGTTCTTTTCTTCACCGATACTGCGGAGAACCTCGTCAATCCTTATATCAATCAATCCAACTTTCAACATCGTTCTGCGTCATCATACCTCAGCCGCTTCTATTCTCTTCTGTCCAGGCTTCCCCACGGTCAGTTTCACTGCCTTTCATCACTGCGCTCCAAACGTACATTCTCAGAAATTTCTTCCACAGACTGATGCCGCCGAGCGAGATTAGCGGAGCAGTCTGGGGCGCTGCAGTCATGGACTGTGCGGCTGGTCCCGGCGGAGGTTCGAGACCTCCCTCGGGCATGAGTGTGTATGTTTGTCCTTAGGATAATTTAGGTTAAGTAGTGTGTAAGCTTAGGGACTGATGACCTTAGCAGTTAAGTCCCATAAGATTTCACACACAATTGTACATTTGACTGATGCCGATATGTGATACTAGCAGACGTCTCTTGGCCAGGAACGCCCTCTTTGCCAATGCTAATCCGCTTTTTATGTCCTGCTTGGTTCCTCGATAAAGTATTATTTTGCTTCCAAGGTAACAGAATTTCTTGACTGCTTCTACTTCGCCGGCCGGAGTGGCCGTGCGGTTCTAGGCGCTACAGTCTGGAACCGCGTGACCGCTACGGTCGCAGGTTCGAATCCTGCCTCGAGCATGGATGTGTGTGTTGTCCTTAGGTTAGTTAGGTTTAAGTAGTTCTAAGTTCCAGGGGAGGTCATCAACCTCAGATATTAAGTCCCATAGTGCTCAGAGCCATTTGAACCATTTGCCACTTCTGTTATCGTTAGACTATTCATTCTGTTCAGCACGACCTGTAATTCTTCTTGACTTTCATTGGGGATAGCAATGTCATCAGTGAATCTTATGATAGGTATCTATTCACCCTCAGTTTTAATTCCGCTTTTTAACTTTAATTTTTGTCACTGCTCAAAAAAAAAAGAAAATATATATATGTATTGAAATGAGTGTGAGTTCCTAGGGGACTAAACTGGTGAGGTCATCAGTCCCTAGACTTGCACACTAGTTTAACTTATGCTAACAACAGCACACACACCCATACACGAGGGAGGACTCGAACCTCCGGCGGGAGGGGCCGCGCAATTCGTGACACAGTGCCTCAAACCGCGCGGCCACTCTGCGCGACTTTTTGTCTCTGCTTCGACGGTGTGTGGATGAAATAGTAGAGGCAAAAAGTGTACATTTCTATCTTACACCCCTTATGATCAGAACACGTTCGTTCTCGGTCTTCCATTTTTATTGACCCTCTGTTCTTATATGTATTGTATATTATATGGTGTTCCCTACAGCTTACCGTTTTTTGCTCAAAATTGCGAACATCATGCATCATTTAACACTGTCGAAAACTTTTTCTAGGTCGAGAAATCCTATGAAATTCTCTCGATTTTTCTTACGTTTTGCTTCCATTATCAACCGCAAGGTCAGAACTGACTGTCTGGTGGTGGCAATTTTTCGAAACACAGTTTGATCGTCAGCTAACATTTCCTTTTCCATTCTTCTGTGTGTGTTTCAATCTTCCAGTGTCAAACGCCGCTTTGCGAGAAAGTCAGCTCTTCGAATGTTTGGTTTCCACTACTTTACGCCGAAACACGGAAGCCTTTTCTGTCTTCATCAGAAGTACGCCGTCCGCCATCCCCGACAACCAGACTCGCCGAACTCTTGTCACCGGTCATCAGTTCTGAGAAATCCGCCTGGATCGACATCTGGCCTCTTTCCAGCGAGGTGATGCGGTGTGTGACTTCATCCGCCTGCTGGCTACAACAGCTCAGTCCGCCCGACCCTGTAATGAGATACGTCGGCCGCATCTCCTTCAGACTTTCTCCACTTAGCGGCGGTGCCGACTCTTCGGTCAGTCACGCGGAATGGAGCTGAGCGCCTTAACTGGCACATACCTTAAACATCAGAGGTACCGCCCCGACAACAGCGGCAACAGGTGGTCGGCTCTCGCAGCCTCAGTGGCAACCTCTTATTTCCGAACAGTCTCTCAGTCCGCCAATATCCCCTCCATTCTGCCCGTCCCTATGAGGTGTCTCACAGCATTTCTTGAACCTCGAGCTACCCGTATTCCTGCAGGAAGTACAGGGCGGTTACAATTAAAGTGCAACTACTCACAGAAGTCCATTGTCAGCTGTAATTATAGTATGGCAGCGAAATGTAATAGATATGCTGGCGCCTTAATGCGGAACCGATAAACGCTGGAAAAAAAAGTTCTAATTTTCGCCACTAGATGCAAATCTGGCGCCGTATCTCGTCGACGTCTCCGGTGCTCATACTGAACAAATTTTGTAAGCGGTATTTCATAGTAAAATCAACATTATGCTTCTAGAATTAAATTTTCACTCTGCAGCGAAGTGTGCGCTGGCAGATTAAAATTGGTGCCGGACCGAAACTCGAAAGGTAAAGGTCTCGAGTTCGAGTCTCGTTCCAGCACACAGTTTTAAACTGTCAAAAAGTTTCAACACATGCTTTTCTCACGAGTTTGAGCTTTTCTGCCCATGTCCCATTCGTAATCCATTACACACTGAAACGTTTCCTTGCTTTCTCAGTGCGAGACTGGTGGCTAAAACTAGAACTATTTTTTCCAGCTTAAATCGGTTTCCCATTAACGTCTTAAATCTCTTCCAAGTTTCGCAATCGTATTATAACTTCTGTGAGTAGCTCCGTTTTAATTCTAAACACTCGGTACTATAATCCGTTCATCATAATAATAAACCAGATGTAAACATTGCACCATGTATTCTTCTGCGCATGCTGGAACCTCATTGGATTTTCGTTTGACGTGGGACTGCAGCCAAGCTGTCTCGAGTACTGTCAAGTACCGATAACAGGGGTACGTTGTGTGCTGTGCGTTACGCGCGCATCGACTTTTCTATAATACGGGACAACAGCTCTACCGGCGTGTTTAACTTGGACAGCATTGGCCGGTCAGCTGGTACTGCTATTTAGCCTGCAGTGACGTGGCCAGCTGCAGTTCACGGGAAATAATACACTGCAAATCTCCGACAATTCGCTCTTTAGACGACTAGACGAAAACCACAACACGTTGTCGTTTTTAGCTAACGTACTATTGCAATTAAAAACAAGAATGATGAAAATTCCTGACTTAACCACGGCCAGAATGAAATAATACACTGCAAATCTCCTACAATACGCTCCTTTGGCAACTCGACGAAAGCCACAACACGTTATCGTTTGTAGCTAACGTACTGTTGTAATTAAAAACAAGAATGATGAAAATTCCTGACTTAACCGCAGGGTAATTTTTCTACGCAAGCTCTATGTAACATAAGAGAGTATTGAAGGATTTCACCATATAGTTAAATATTGAAGCCACTGAAGGTATTACTTACAGTCAGTCGTCTGGTAATCTCTTAGCTCCTTCCTTATCAGAATCCGAGAAATACATTTCAGTTCTGCAAGTGTCACCTGCTACGTTGATAAGGAAACCTGTCAACAACAGAATCCACGAAGCCAACAGGACGCAACATTTTCTCTTCTTCCTTTATGACGAGCCGTTCTATATCCCACCAGCGTTCGGTAGAGGACTGATGACCTCAAATGTTTAGTCCCATAATGCTTAGAGCCATTTGAACCAGAGCGTTCGGCAGCGACGTGTGAAAAAGCTACGTGCTTTAGTTCCAGTACATCTGGCAGATTAACAGTCTTGTTATTTCTCGGACTTGGTTCCAGATGAGTTCTGCTGAGTTCGTATTGTAATGTTCAGTGGCAAATGTATAAATTCAGCATTTGTATGGCGTGCTCAGTACTGTGAAAATGATTGCTTTTCATATTTCTACGATACTTATCTACCTCTGTGGTATAAAACGATGAACATCGTCCAAATAAAGAGGATTTGGTTTTTCATTTTTGCCTTAAAAAATAAATTGTTATGTTTTCTTAATTGAAACAACTTTTATGAACAATCTGCCATAACACATCGATAATTAAGAATTTGTATTTGAAATGCAAACAGGAATTACGCGTCCAATATGTAATTAGAAACAAGAACATCTACATCTACATCTACATCTACATTGATACTCCGCAAGCCACCCAACGGTGTGTGGCGGAGAGCACTTTACGTGCCACTGTCATTACCTCCCTTTCCTGTTCCAGTCGCGTATGGTTCGCGGGAAGAACGACTGTCTGAAAGCCTCCGTGCGCGCTCTAATCTCTCTTATTTTACATTCGTGATCTCCTCGGGAAGTATAAGTAGGGGGAAGCAATATATTCGATACCTCATCCAGAAACGCACCCTCTCGAAACCTGGCGAGCAAGCTACACCGCGATGCAGAGCGCCTCTCTTGCAGAGTCTGCCACTTGAGTTTTTTAAACATCTCCGTAACGCTATCATGGTTACCAAATAACCCAGTGACGAAACGCGCCGCTCTTCTTTGGATCTTCTCTATCTCCTCCGTCAACCCGACCTGGTACGGATCCCACACTGATGAGCAATACTCAAGTATAGGTCGAACGAGTGTTTTGTAAGCCACCTCCTTTGTTGATGGACTACATTTTCTAAGCACTCTCCCAATGAATCTCAACCTGGTGCCCGCCTTACCAACAATTAGTTTTATATGATCATTCCACTTCAAATCGTTCCGTACGCATACTCCCAGATATTTTACAGAAGTAACTGCTACCAGTGTTTGTTCCGCTATCATATAATCATACAATAAAGGATCCTTCTTTCTATGTATTCGCAATACATTACATTTGTCTATGTTAAGGGTCAGTTGCCACTCCCTGCACCAAGTGCCTATCCGCTGCAGATCTTCCTGTATTTCGCTACAATTTTCTAATGCAGCAACTTCTCTGTATACTACAGCATCATCCGCGAAAAGCCGCATGGAACTTCCGACACTATCTACTAAGTCATTTATATATATTGTGAAAAGCAATGGTCCCATAACACTCCCCTGTGGCACGCCAGAGGTTACTTTAACGTCTGTAGACGTCTCTCCATTGATAACAACATGCTGTGTTCTGTTTGCTAAAAACTCTTCAATCCAGCCACACAGCTGGTCTGATATTCCGTAGGCTCCTACTTTGTTTATCAGGCGACAGTGCGGAACTGTATCGAACGCCTTCCGGAAGTCAAGAAAAATAGCATCTACCTGGGAGCCTGTATCTAAAATTTTTTGGGTCTCATGAACAAATAAGGCGAGTTGGGTCTCACACGATCGCTGTTTCCGGAATCCATGTTGATTCCTACATAGTAGATTCTGGGTTTCCAGAAATGACATGATACGCGAGCAAAAAACATGTTCTAAAATTCTACAAGAGATCGACGTAAGAGATATAGGTCTATAGTTTTGCGCATCTGCTCGACGACCCTTCTTGAAGACTGGGACTATCTGTGCTCTTTTCCAATCATTTGGAACCCTCCGTTCCTCTAGAGACTTGCGGTACACGGCTGTTAGAAGGGGGGCAAGTTCTTTCGCGTACTCTGTGTAGAATCGAATTGGTATCCCGTCAGGTCCAGTGGACTTTCCTCTATTGAGTGATTCCAGTTGCTTTTCTATTCCTTGGACACTTATTTCGATGTCAGCCATTTTTTCGTTTGTGCGAGGATTTAGAGAAGGAACTGCAGTGCGGTCTTCCTCTGTGAAACAGCTTTGGAAAAAGGTGTTTAGTATTTCAGCTTTACGCGTGTCATCCTCTGTTTCAATGTCATCATCATCCCGTAGTGTCTGGATATGCTGTTTCGAGCCACTTACTGATTTAACGTAAGACCAGAACTTCCTAGGATTTTCTGTCAAGTCGGTACATAGAATTTTACTTTCGAATTCAATGAACGCTTCACGCATAGCCCTCCTTACGCTAACTTTGACATCGTTTAGCTTCTGTTTCTCTGAGAGGTTTTGGCTGCGTTTAAACTTGGAGTGGAGCTCTCTTTGCTTTCGCAGTAGTTTCCTAACTTTGTTGTTGTACCACGGTGGGTTTTTCCCGTCCCTCACAGTTTTACTCGGCACGTACCTGTCTAAAACGCATTTTACGATTGCCTTGAACTTTTTCCATAAACACTCAACATTGTCAGTGTCGGAACAGAAATTTTCATTTTGATCTGTTAGGTAGTCTGAAATCTGCCTTCTATTACTCTTGCTAAACAGATAAACCTTCCTCCCTTTTTTTATATTCCTATTAACTTCCATATTCAGGGATGCTGCAACGGCCTTATGATCACTGATTCCCTGTTCTGTACGTACAGATTCGAAAAGTTCGGGTCTGTTTGTTATCAGTAGGTCCAATATGTTATCTCCACGAGTCGGTTCTCTGTTTAATTGCTCGAGGTAATTTTCGGATAGTGCACTCAGTATAATGTCACTCGATGCTCTGTCCCTACCACCCGTCCTAAACATCTGAGTGTCCCAGTCTATATCTGGTAAATTGAAATCTCCACCTAAGACTATAACATGCTGAGAAAATTTATGTGAAACGTATTCCAAATTTTCTCTCAGTTGTTCTGCCACTAATGCTGCTGAGTCGGGAGGTCGGTAAAAGGAGCCAATTATTAACCTAGGTCGGTTGTTTAGTGTAACCTCCACCCATAATAATTCACAGGAACTATCCACTTCTACTTCACTACAGGATAAACTACTACTAACAGCGATGAACACTCCACCACCGGTTGCATGCAATCTATCCTTTCTAAACACCGTCTGTACCTTTGTAAAAATTTCGGCAGAATTTATCTCTGGCTTAAGCCAGCTTTCTGTACCTATAACGATTTCAGCTTCGGTGCCTTCTATCAGCGCTTGAAGTTCCGGTACTTTACCAACGCAGCTTCGACAGTTGACAATTACAATACCGATTGCTGCTTGGTCCCCGCATGTCCTGACTTTGCCCCGCACCCGTTGAGGCTGTTGCCCTTTCTGTACTTGCCCAAGGCCATCTAACCTAAAAAACCGCCCAGCCCACGCCACACAACCCCTGCTACCCGTGTAGCCGCTTGTTGCGTGTAGTGGACTCCTGACCTATCCAGCGGAACCCGAAACCCCACCACCCTATGGCGCAAGTCGAGGAATCTGCAGCCCACACGGTCGCAGAACCGTCTCAGCCTCTGATTCAGACCCTCCACTCGGCTCTGTACCAAAGGTCCGCAGTCAGTCCTGTCGACGATGCTGCAGATGGTGAGCTCTGCTTTCATCCCGCTAGCGAGACTGGCAGTCTTCACCAAATCAGATAGCCGCCGGAAGCCAGAGAGGATTTCCTCCGATCCATAGCGACACACATCATTGGTGCCGACATGAGCGACCACCTGCAGATGGGTGCACCCTGTACCCTTCATGGCATCCGGAAGGACCCTTTCCACATCTGGAATGACTCCCCCCGGTATGCACACGGAGTGCACATTGGTTTTCTTCCCCTCTCTTGCTGCCATTTCCCTAAGGGGCCCCATTACGCGCCTGACGTTGGAGCTCCCAACTACCAGTAAGCCCACCCTCTGCGACTGCCCGGATCTTGCAGACTGAGGGGCAACCTCTGGAACAGGACAAGCAGCCATGTCAGGCCGAAGATCAGTATCAGCCTGAGACAGAGCCTGAAACCGGTTCGTCAGACAAACTGGAGAGGCTTTCCGTTCAGCCCTCCGGAATGTCTTTCGCCCCCTGCCACACCTTGAAACGACCTCCCACTCTACCACAGGTGAGGGATCAGCCTCAATGCGGGCAGTATCCCGGGCAACCACAGTCGTAGTCCGATCAGGGGATGCGTGGGACGAGCTGGCCGTCTCCGACAAACCCCCATAGTGATGCCCATTGGCAACAGCCTCAAGCTGTGTGACCGAAGCCAACACTGCCTGAAGCTGGGAGCGAAGGGATGCCAACTCAGCCTGCATCCGAACACAGCAGTTGCAGTCCCTATCCATGCTAAAAACTGTTTTGCTAAGAACGTCTGAACTAATCTACAGAGAGCGCAAACAAATCGACAAAATTTAAACGGTTATTAAAATACAAGATTGCCTAGTAAATGCAGTAATGCTGCTACTTGCGCACTGCTGACACTGCTCGGCGGCGGAAGGAGACTAAGCGAAATTACACTATTCAGGTACTAAAACACGATGCTACACTCTCAAATACTATAATACGCCCGAAATTTACGAATTAAACAATGCAAGAACCAAAAACACGCAAAGAATTTAAGAATTAAACTATGTAACAAATGAGTGAGCTAGGAGTATACGACTTGCTGCTGCAGCTGCTTATCCAACGGCGGCAGGGAGCACACTGACTGCGACCAACCGACACTGGCCGTTCAAAACAAAACAGTACACAAACGACTACGCGAATTTACACTATTCAGGTACTAAAACGCGATGCTACAACTCTCAAATACTATAATACGCTCGAAATTTATGAATTAAACAATGCAAGTACCAAAAACACGCAAAGAATTTAAGAATTAAACTATGTAACAAATGAGTGAGCTAGGAGTATACGACTTGCTGCTGCAGCTGCTTATCCAACGGCGGCAGGGAGCACACTGACTGCGACCAACCGACACTGGCCGTTCAAAACAAAACAGTACACAAACGACTACGCGAATTTACACTATTCAGGTACTAAAACGCGATGCTACAACTCTCAAATACTATAATACGCTCGAAATTTATGAATTAAACAATGCAAGTACCAAAAACACGCAAAGAAATTAAGAATTAAACTATGTAACAAATGAGTGAGCTAGGAGTATACGACTTGCTGCTGCAGCTGCTTATCCAACGGCGGCAGGGAGCACACTAACTGCGACCAACCGACACTGGCCGTTCAAAACAAAACAGTAGACAAACGACTTCGCGAATTTACACTATTCAGGTACTAAAACGCGATGCTACAACTCTCAAATACTATAATACGCTCGAAATTTATGAATTAAACAATGCAAGTACCAAAAACACGCAAAGAAATTAAGAATTAAACTATGTAACAAATGAGTGAGCTAGGAGTATACGACTTGCTGCTGCAGCTGCTTATCCAACGGCGGCAGGGAGCACACTGAAGAAGTGCATTATTCATAAAAAAAATAATGATGAGTTTTATAATTACGAGATGTAGGTATTTCAAATTGAACGAGAACAAAAATCCAACTGGTTTGAAGCAACGCACGAATATCGCATTTGGCCCTAATTCCATTACGCTATCGACTGTCCTACAAATTCAATGTGGAACTTTATCTACTGCATTGTATACAACGCTGGGAAAACTTCAAAGCTGATTACCTCCGTAAATTTATGAAAACCATTAAGAACAGGCTATTTCTCGCCACTTTCTAACAGTGTCCCACGCACGTGCTTCATTACGTAATAGAAAGCAGCCGCAGTCATTTTCGCACTGCGTATTAACAGCGCGACAATCAGAGCAGAAAAGCACAGAGGCTGTGACTGTACATGACTTTCGAAATAAAAACTACATAGTTAAAGCGTATTAAGAAAAACGTTTATGGCTGTTAATACATTTGAATATCTTAAAGTTTCATTTAACTTAACTTAGTAGTAATATAACTAATACATAAGTAGGACCTACTTCGAAGACCGTAACAACACCAGTGTACGTGTGCTACGGCTTCTGACCAATCATCGCGTTTGTGTTTGTTTCATATGATGAACGGATTGTTGTTGTTGTTGTGGTCTTCAGTCCTGAGACTGGTTTGATGCAGCTCTCCATGCTACTCTATCCTGTGCAAGCTTTTTCATCTCCCAGTACCTATTGCAACCTACATCCTTCTGAATCTGCTTAGTGTATTCATCTCTTGGTCTCCCTCTACGATTTTTACCCTCCACGCTGCCCTCCAATACTAAATTGGTGATCCCTTGATGCCTCAGAACATGTCCTACCAACCGATCCCTTCTTCTGGTCAAGTTGTGCCACAAACTTCTCTTCTCCCCAATCCTATTCAATACTTCCTCATTAGTTATGTGATCTACCCATCTAATCTTCAGCATTCTTCTGTAGCACCACATTTCGAAAGCTTCTATTCTCTTCTTGTCCAAACTATTTATCGTCCATGTTTCACTTCCATACATGGCTACACTCCATACGAATACTTTCAGAAATGACTTCCTGACACTTAAATCTATACTGGATGTTAACAAATTTCTCTTCTTCAGAAACGCTTTCCTTGCCATTGCCAGCCTACATTTTATATCCTCTCTACTTCGACCATCATCAGTTATTTTGCTCCCCAAATAGCAAAACTCCTTTACTACTTTAAGTGCCTCATTTCCTAATCTAATTCCCTCAGCATCACCCGACTTAATTAGACTACATTCCATTATTCTTGTTTTGCTTTTGTTGATGTTCATCTTATATCCTCCTTTCAAGACACTGTCCATTCCATTCAACTGCTCTTCCAAGTCCTTTGCTGTCTCTGACAGAATTACAATGTCATCGGCGAACCTCAAAGTTTTTATTTCTTCTCCATGGATTTTAATACCTACCCCGAATTTTTCTTTTGTTTCCTTTACTGCTTGCTCAATATACAGATTGAACAACATCGGGGAGAGGCTACAACCCAGTCTTACTCCCTTCCCAACCACTGCTTCCCTTTCATGTCCCTCGACTCTTATAACTGCCATCTGGTTTCTGTACAAATTGTAAATAGCCTTTCGCTCCCTGTATTTTACCCCTGCCACCTTCAGAATTTGAAAGAGAGTATTCCAGTCAACATTGTCAAAAGCTTTCTCTAAGTCTACAAATGCTAGAAACGTAGGTTTGCCTTTCCTTAATCTTTCTTCTAAGATAAGTCGTAAGGTCAGTATTGCCTCACGTGTTCCAGTGTTTCTACGGAATCCAAACTGATCTTATCCCGAGGTTTGCTTCTACTAGTTTTTCCATTCGTCTGTAAAAAATTCGTGTTAGTATTTTGCAGCTGTGGCTTATTAAACTGATTGTTCGGTAATTTTCACATCTGTCAACACCTGCTTTCTTTGGGATTGGAATTATTATATTCTTCTTGAAGTCTGAGGGTATTTCGCCTGTCTCATACATCTTGCGCACCAGATGGTAGAGTTTTGTCATGACTGGCTGTCCCAAGGCCATCAGTAGTTCTAATGGAATATTGTCTACTCCGGGGGCCTTGTTTCGACTCAGGTCTTTCAGTGCTCTGTCAAACTCTTCACGCAGTATCGTATCTCCCATTTCATCTTCATCTACATCCTGTTCCATTTCCATAATATTGTCCTCAAGTACATCGCCCTTGTATAGACCCTCTATATACTCCTTCCACCTTTCTGCTTTCCCTTCTTTGCTTAGAACTGGGTTTCCATCTGAGCTCTTGATATTCATACAAGTCGTTCTCTTATCTCCAAAGGTCTCTTTAATTTTCCTGTAGGCGGTATCTATCTTACCCCTAGTGAGATAGGCCTCTACATCCTTACATTTGTCCTCTAGCCATCCCTGTTTAGCCATTTTGCACTTCCTGTCGATCTCGTTTCTGAGACGTTTGTATTCCTTTTTGCCTGTTTCACTTACCGCATTTTTATATTTTCTCCTTTCATCAATTAAATTCAATATTTCTTCTGTTACCCAAGGATTTCTACTAGCCCTCGTCTTTTTACCTACTTGATCCTCGGCTGCCTTCACTACTTCATCCCTCAAAGCTACCCATTCTTCTTCTACTGTATTTATTTCCCCTATTCCTGTCAATTGCTCCCTTATGCTCTCCCTGAATCTCTGTACAACCTCTGGTTCTTTCAGTTTATCCAGGTCCCATCTCCTTAAATTCCCACCTTTTTGCAGTTTCTTCAGTTTTAATCTACAGGTCATAACCAATAGATTGTGGTCAGAGTCCACATCTGCCCCTGGAAATGTCTTACAATTTAAAACCTGGTTCCTAAATCTCTGTCTTACCATTATATAATCTATCTGATACCTTTTAGTATCTCCAGGGTTCTTCCATGTATACAACCTTCTTTCATGATTCTTGAACCAAGTGTTAGTTATGATTATGTTGTGCTCTGTGCAAAATTCTACCAGGCGGCTACCTCTTTCATTTCTGTCCCCCAATCCATATTCACCTACTATGTTTCCTTCTCTCCCTTTTCCTACACTCGAATTCCAGTCACCCATGACTATTAAATTTTCGTCTCCCTTCACAATCTGAATAATTTCTTTTATTTCATCATACATTTCTTCAATTTCTTCGTCATCTGCAGAGCTAGTTGGCATATAAACTTGTACTACTGTAGTAGGTGTGGGCTTCGTATCTATCTTGGCCACAATAATGCGTTCACTATGCTGTTTGTAGTAGCTTACCCGCATTCCTATTTTCCTATTCATTATTAAACCTACTCCTGCATTACCCCTATTTGATTTTGTGTTTATAACCCTGTAGTCACCTGACCAGAAGTCTTGTTCCTCCTGCCACCGAACTTCACTAATTCCCACTATATCTAACTTCAACCTATCCATTTCCCTTTTTAAATTTTCTAACCTACCTGCCCGATTAAGGGATCTGACATTCCACGCTCCGATCCGTAGAACGCCAGTTTTCTTTCTCCTGATAACGACATCCTCTTGAGTAGTCCCCGCCCGGAGATCCGAATGGGGGACTATTTTACCTCCGGAATATTTTACCCAAGAGGACGCCATCATCATGTAATCATACAGTAAAGCAGCATGCCCTCGGGAAAAATTACGGCTGTAGTTTCCCCTTGCTTTCAGCCGTTCGCAGTACCAGCACAGCAAGGCCGTTTTGGTTATTGTTACAAGGCCAGATCAGTCAATCATCCAGACTGTTGCCCTTGCAACTACTGAAAAGGCTGCTGCCCCTCTTCAGGAACCACACGTTTGTCTGGCCTCTCAACAGATACCCCTCCGTTGTGGTTGCACCTACGGTACGGCTATCTGTATCGCTGAGGCACGCAAGCCTCCCCACCATCGGCAAGGTCCATGGTTCATGGGGGGGATGAACGGATTACAGTGGTAAAAACTGGGGGCAGGCCAATACCTGTTGATCTATGGGCGAAACTGTGATCTTATTCCGAGCTGCTTCTTACCTAGAAGTAGACCCTGTGGCCGGGATTGCAAGGGTTTACCACATATCCAGACACTTGCTTCAATCTTTCTTCACAGTGAGTCAGCAACTCTTTGAAATACACCTGGCACCTGTATCGTGTGCACATTGTCTATGGGTTGGAGCTACACCAATGGTCTTAAATGTCCCCCTAACTAGAAATCTAACCGGTTCAGGTCCAGTGAACGAGGTGGTCATACTATCAAACCTCCTTGACCAACCCACCGACTATATCACGCGATCATTTCATTTCTTCAAGGTAATTGATAATGCTCGAACGCAATAGTGGCCCAAAATCATGCTGCATATCGACATTAATAATACGGGCCTCTAATTTAGTGGAATACTCGTACTACTTTTCTTGAATATTTATCTCAATTAAAACGAAGTCAATAAACATATCAAATCGAATAAGATGAGGGAAGATGTGACTTATTCACTAATACGCAGCCAAGAAGCTCAATTTTTTAATACTAAAGAGGCACACACAATGATTGAGTATTCGCAGACCATTTATGAAAAGGACATAACTTTGTTATCCTCACATTACTTTTATAAAAACTAAACTCCTCCCGAATAAGCCATGAAGGTCGTACGGGACCGACCGGCCGCCGTGTCGTCCTCAACCAAGAGGCGTCACTGGATGAGAATGTGGAGGGGCACACAGCTCTCCCAGCCGTTTTGTCCGTTTACGAAACCGGAGCCGCTACTTCTCAAACAAGTAGCTCCTCAAGTGAACCCCTCTTGCCAACAGCGCTCGGCAGACCGGATGGTCACCCATTTAAGTGTTAGCCCAGCCCGACAGCACTTGGGTGATCTGACGGGAACCGGTGTTACCACTGCGGCAAGGCCGTTGACCCACATTGCTTTCACGCCTGGAAAAATTTGTTACTGAGAACAGCAATCAGTCACGTTATTTCAGATCAGTTGACTGCTTTTGCAAAACCGTTGGCTCGGTGCTGGCGTGTATCAGCAGGACGACGGTGTCAACTGGAAAGTGAAAACGTGCGACTGTAGACTCACTGTGGTGACACCTTCCAGTAAACACAAGACGGGTGTTCAGTGTCGAACCGCGCTGCTGCTACGGTTGCAGGTTCGAATCCTGCCATAAGCATGGATGTGTGTGATGTCCTTTGGGGACTGATGACCTCAGACGTTAAGTCTTAGTGCTTAGAACCATTTGAACCATTTTCGAGACGGATAGCCGTTCCACGGGAGACTCACCGCCCTCACACTCGATACGACCACGAAAGTGGAGAAGTGTCCTCGACAGTCGAAACTGCACATCTACACTCGATCTACTCTATTCTATCGCTTGAGCCTTGTCCCGCAGTTACGCAGGGTCAGCCAACATTAATCGGATTTGGCATGTTAATGGTTAAGGCGTAGCCAGATGCCACTCCTGCCGCCACCCCGCACCCCCCAGGACGGAATTAGTGTACCCCAACTGTCTGCGTCGAGTGTAATCCATACGATAGTGCGAATGTGTTCAAATGTCTGCGAGCCGTGTAACTGAGGCGGAACATGGGGAGCAGCCCGGTATGGACGCAGCGGGATGTGGAAAACCGCCTAAAAACCACATCCAGGCTGGCCGGCGCATCAGCCCTCGTCGTTAATCCGCCGGGCGGATTCGTTCCGGTGCCGGCGCGCCTACCCGAGTCCCGGAAGCAGCGCCTTTGCGCTCTTTTCTTTTTTTTCTTTTTGATCTCATTTTGTTCGCTTTTGTTCGTTGCATCTGCTCGGGGCGGACGTCGTAATACATCCGTTTAACTTCGTTAATGATCGATTAACTCAGTTTTTTTTTTTATTACAGAGGGCACGTAGGCCTCTGACCCAACACGCTGAGCTACCGTGCCGGCATCGCTCTCGGCTACCCTGGCGGGTACAGGTACACTTGATCGTGACGACGTAAAAGCGTTACCGAGGTGAATCTAGCGTTTCCCCTCCCGCAGCGGGAACCCGGCTGCCCCGCTGTGGCTGGAACTCAGCGACGCAACGGTCTGCCGCTGCAGCTGCAGCTTGCTCTGAACTCCAGCACTTTCGCCGGCCACAGCCGCTGTCCACTGCCAATGTCCCTGGCGCCAGCTGCCTACGCGACCGCCGCGCCGCGCCGGTCCGCTACACGCGGCCGCTGGCGCGCCAACTTTCACTGGCGCCAACAACGGCTCGTCTAACGGGCAGGCGACGCGCCAGCAATACGGAGCACCGCCGCCACGAGCCATCCTGGGTGGAGCGTCCTCGGCAGACGCCGAAGTAACGTCTGCGGTATCTTAGGCGAGTGACTAACAGGTCCTGTTACACTCACTGTTCATGTCGTAAATCTACATCTACTCTGCAATTCACATTTAAGTGCTTGGCAGAGGGTTCATCGAACCACAATCATACTATCTCTCTACCATTCCACTCCCGAAAAGCGCGCGGGAAAAACGAACACCTAAACCTTTATGTTCGAGCTCTGATTTCTCTTATTTTACTTTTATGATCATTCCTACCTATGTAGGTTGGGCTCAACAAAATATTTTCGCATTCGGAAGAGAAAGTTGGTGACAGAAATTTCGTAAATAGATCTCGCCGCGACGAAAAACGTCTTTGCTTGAATGACTTCCATCCCAACTCGCGTATCATATCTGCCACACTCTCTCCCCTATTACGTGATAATACAAAACGAGCTGCCCTTTTTTTTACACCCTTTCGATGTTCTCCGTCAATCCCACCTGGTAAGGATCCCTCACCGCGCAGCAATATTCTAACACAGGACGAACGAGTCTAGTGTAAGCTGTCTCTTTAGTGGACTTGTTGCCTCTTCTAAGTGTCCTGCCAATGAAACGCAACCTTTGGCTCGCCTTCCCCACAATATTATCTGTGTGGTCTTTCCAACTGAAGTTGTCCGTAATTTTAACACCCAGGTACTTAGTTGAATTGACAGCCTTGAGAATTGTACTATTTATCGAGTAATCGAATTCCAACGGATTTCTTTTGGAACTCATGTGGATCACCTCACACTTTGCGTTATTTAGCGTCAACTGCCACCTGCCATACCATACAGCAATCCTTTCTAAATCGCTTTGCAACCGATACTGCGGATGACCTTACTAGACGGTAAATTACAGCATCATCTGCGAACAACCTAAGAGAACTGCTCAGATTGTCACCCAGGTCATTTATATAGATCAGGAGCAGCAGAGGTCCCAAGACGCTTTCTTGTGGAACACCTGATATCACTTCAGTTTTACTCGATGATTTGCCGTCTATTACTACGAACTGCGACCTTCCTGACAGGAAATCACGAATCCAGACGCACAACTGAGACGATACCCCATAGGCGCGCAGCTTGATTAGAAGTCACTTGTGAGGAACGGTGTCAAAAGCTTTCCGGAAATCCAGAAATACGGAATCAACTTGAGATCCCCTGTCGATAGCGGCCATTACTTCGTGTGAATAAAGAGCTAGCTGCGTTGCACAACAACGATGTTTTCTGAAACCATGCTGATTACGTATCAATAGATCGTTCCCTTCGAGATGATTCATCATGTTTGAATACAGTATATGCTCCAAAACCCTACTGCAAACCGACGTCAATGATATAGGTCTGTACTTTAATGACTTAGTGGGCACTAGGCGGCAGGCCGGAGTGGCCGCGCGGTTCTAGGCGCTACAGTCTGGAACCGCGTGCCCGCTACGGTGGCAGGTTCGAATCCTGCCTCGGGCATAGATGTGTGTGATGTCCTTAGGTTAGTTAGGTTTAATTAGTTCTAAGTTCTAGAGGACTGATGACCTCAGAAGTTAAGTCGGATAGTGCTCAGAGCCATTTGAACCATTTGAACCAACAGCGTTCTGTTATTCGGTTTTTGTGTAGTGGAGGTGTGAAACCTATTGAAATTCATCGACGAATGAAGGTTCATTACGGTGATGCATGTTTGTCACAGCTGCAAGTCTACGAATGGAGTAGGAATTTCGCAAATGGTGTGACTTCAGTGGAAGATGCTCCCTGTCCAGGTCAGGCACAACGAGTTGTGACTCCACAGAACTTTGCAGCAGTTGAAGCCATAGCGAAGGAAAACCACCGAGTGACACTGAATGACATTGCAGCATGTTTACAGATTGGTCATGAGTCAGCACACCACATAGTGCATGATGTGCTCCAGGAATACCAAACTGCATCAGGATCCACTGCAAGTACTATGACAGTTAGGCGGGAGATGAGAAAACTTGGATTTCATGGTCGAGCGGCTGCTCATAACCCACACACCATGCCGGTAAATGCCAAACAACGCCTTGCTTGATGTAAGGAGCGCAAACATTGGACGATTGCACAGTGGAAAAACGTTGTGTGGAGTGACGAATGACAGTACACAATGTGGCAGTCCGATGTTGGGTGTGCGTGCGGCGAATGCCCGGTGAACGTCATCTGACAGCGTGTGTAGTGACAACAATAAAATTCGTAGGCTGTGGCGTTATGGTGTGGTCGTGTTTTTCATGGAGGGGACTTGCACCCCTTGTTGTTTTGCGTGGCACTATCACAGCACAGGCCTACACTGATGTTTTAAGCACCTTGTTCCTTCCCACTATTGAAGAGGAATTCGGGGATGGTGATTGCATCTTTCAACACGGTCGAGCACCTGTTCATAATGCACGGCCTGTGGCGGAGTGGTTACACGACAATAACATCCCTGTAATGGACTGCCCTGCACAGAGTCCTGACCGCAATCCTATAAAACACCTTTGGGATGTTTTGGAACGCCGACACCGTGAAGAATGGGCTACCATTCCCCAAGAAACCTTCCAGCACCTGACTGAACGTATGCCTGCGACAGTAGAAGCTGTCATCAAGGCTAAGGGTGCGCCATCACCACATTGAATTCCATTGTTACCGGTGGATAGCGCCACGACCTTTTAAGTCATTTTCAGCCAGGCGTCCGGATACTTTTGATCACATTCTGTATGTAACTTGATGTTCTTCTCATAACACGATTCTACACTGTATGCGTTAAACTGAAATAGTACTCAAATAACTGCTCAACTGCAGAACTTCTTTAGACCACTTCGTGAAGCTTACGACGTCGTTTTGTTTCAGAAACTCGTATTAATACCGTACAGAAAGTTCCAAACGTCGGTATCTTACCTCATCAAACGTCAGGCTTCAGTGAAAGCTACATTTTTGCTGTGTGGTGATTGCGAGTAATTTTGATTGACGAAACGTTTGGCATGATGGCAGGCGTCGTTGGTGTCTATGTTCAGTTGCATGTGTATAGTGGAAAATTGTTTTATTACAG
Organism: Schistocerca americana; assembly: GCF_021461395.2. Classification (NCBI taxonomy): domain Eukaryota; kingdom Metazoa; phylum Arthropoda; class Insecta; order Orthoptera; family Acrididae; genus Schistocerca; species Schistocerca americana. The sequence goes on from NC_060127.1 coordinate 48,772,856, forward strand.
TTTATTTCACTGTATGGTGAGTTTCTACAACTACGGAAACTACGATGATGGATATAAAGAAAACAGCGCTGTTAATTAACAAAATGGTACAGGTATTACATTTTTTGTAGCCATATATTAGGCAGCAAGAGGTTATGAACAAAAAAAAAAAAATGGTTCAAATGGCTCTGAGCACTATTGGACTTAACATCTGAGGTCATCAGTCCCCTAGAACTTAGAAATACTTAAACCTAACGAACCTAAGGACATCACACACATCCATGTCCGAGGCAGGATTCGAACCTGCGACCGTAGCGGTAGCGCGGGTCCAGAAGGAAGCGCCTAGAACCGCTCGGCCACCACGGCCGGCTGGTTACGAACAAAATCAATATTTAGTGCATGGCATACAAGCGGGACTGCAACGAAATAATAGAAATCGCAGTTCTCTGGTTCTTCCGAGGACGATGTGGGATAGATGTTGAAATGGAAATGTCGTGTGACTAGGGCCTCCCGTCGGGTAGACCGTTCGCCGGGTGCAAATCTTTCGATTTGACGCCACTTTGTCGACTTGCGCGACGATGGGGAGAAAGTGATGATGATTAGGACAACACAACACCCAGTCCCTGAGCGGAGAAAATCTCCGACCCAGCCGGAAATCGAACCCGGGCCCTTAGGGTTGACATTCTGTCGCGCTGACCACTGTTTTTCTAATCTCAGTTTGTTCGTTGCATCTGCTCGGGGCGGACATCGTAAGACACCCATGTTAAGTTCGTCGTTGATCGATTAACTCAGTTTTTTTATTACAGAGGGCAGCTAAATCCTCTGACCGAACATGCTGAGCTACCGTGCCGGCGTCGATTCAGCTAAAGGGGGCTACATGTTCCCTCGATGTGATATTTTAATGAACTGTCATACTTGCGACTTCGTTCTCAATGTGAGGGCGAAGTAACTCTATACAAGTTATTAAACATTTCACTGTCCTTCTCCAGTAAATTGATGTAATGATCAGGTTCTGAGTGTAATATTTTCATTAACAGGCTTGCAAGTGTATACTTCTCATTTTAAACAATTCCCTAGCCAAGCATCTTGTTTTCTTTTTCTTTAAACACAGAGTCAGTGTTAGAAATACTTGATCTGCATTTGTAGCCATTGCCAGTAGTGGCAAAATACAGTACACACGAAAAACGTCTGCTTGAAATGTGAGAGTAAACTGACAAGCTTTCTTGGTACGTGTACGGCTTGTTTGATCCGTCCGTGGCCGACTTTACACAGAACTTTGCTCTTTTACGAATGTCTTAACTACGAGGGTGAGTCAAATGAAAACCTTAAATATTATTTTAAATACATTTTATTGCGCAGAAGTGGTACAAAGCTGTATCACTTTTCAACATAATCTCCCCCACGCTCAATGAAAGTCCTCCAGCGCTTACAAGGTGCATAAATTCCTTTAGAAAAAAATTCTTTTGGTAGTCCGCGCAACCACTCATGCACCGCGTGGCGTACCTCTTCATCAGAACGCAACTTTTTTCCTCCCACTGCGTCTTTGAGTGGTCCAAACATATGGAAATCCCTTGGGGCAAGGTCTGGTGAATATGTTGGATGAGGAAGACACTCAAAATGCAGGTCTGCGTTTGTTGCAACTGTTGTACGGGCAGTGTGGGGCCTTGCATTGTCGTGTTGCAAAAGGACACCTGCTGACAGCAATCCACATGGTTTTGATTTGATTGCAGGCCGCAGATGATTTTTTAGGAGATCTGTGTATGATGCACTGGTGACAGTGGTCCCTCTACGTGTGTAATACTCCAAAATGACGCCTTTTTCGTCCCAAAAGAGAGTCAGCATAACCTTCCCTGCTGATGGTTTTGTTCGAAACTTCTTTGGTTTTGGTGATGAGAAATGGCGCCATTTCTTGCTCGCTCTCTTCGTTTCCGTTTGGTGGAAGTGAACCCAGGTTTCGTCCCCAGTAACGATTCTTGTAAGGGAGCCATCACCTTCTCGTTCAAAGCGCCGAAGAACTTCTTCACGAGCATCAACACGCCGTTCTCTCATTTCAGGAGTCAGCTGCCGTGGCACCCATCTTTCAGACACTTTGTGAAACTGGAGCACATCATGCACAATGTGGTGTGCTGACTCATGACTAATCTGTAAACATGCTGCAATGTCATTCAGTGTCACTCGGTGGTTTTCCTTCGCTATGGCTTCAACTGCTGCAAAGTTCTGTGGAGTCACAACTTGTTGTGACTGACCTGGACGAGAAGCATCTTCCACTGAAGTCACACCATTTGCGAACTTCCTACTCCATTCGTAGACTTGCTGCTGTGACAAACATGCATCGCCGTACTGAACCTTCATTCGTCGATGAATTTCAATAGGTTTCACACCTTCACTACGCAAAAACCGAATAACAGAACGCTGTTGGTTCTAGTGGTTCAAATGGCTCTGAGCACAATGCGACTTAACTTCTGAGGTCATCAGTCCCCTAGAACTTAGAACTAATTAAACCTAACTAACCTAAAGACATCACACACATCCATGCCCGAAGCGGGATTCGAACCTGCGGTAGCGGTCGCTCGGTTCCAGACTGTAGCGCCTAGAACCGCACGGCCACTCCGGCCGGCTCAGAACGCTGTTCTTCCCTGGTGCAAGTCGCAATTGGGGCGGCCATCTTTATACTGATACTGCGACGCATCTGCACTATGCTGCCACCTACAGGCCATTCTGCACGCTGTTTGTAGCACGCTTACCAACTTACAGGATAACGGCGCGAAACTTCGATTTGTCATTAAAAATTTAAGGTTTCCATTTGACTCACTCTCGTTGTTTTTAATAGTTGCATTTTCCATTCGAAGAGAAATTCGATTAATCATCGGGTCCTGAGTGTAATATTTCCTTTAGAAAATTTTCGTGGGTAAATTTCTTATTTTAATCCACTCCCTGGGCCCATGTCTTGTTTCCTGTCCTCTTCTTCTTCAGACACAACGCGAAAGTCAATGCCAGGACTGCTTTGTCTGGATCTGTGGCCATTCTCACTACTGTCAAGGTACTCACGAAGACGAACAGTTTCTGCTTCAAAGAGTGAGGTTAAACTGACAGACTCCGTTTGTGTGTGTACGGGATCGTTTGAGAAACCCGCGGCTAGACGAGGCGCGTTTGACAAACAAGTTTGTTCGTTTAAAGGGCGGGCCGCCGGATCGCGCCTGCTTCGTCTTCGAGGCGCTTCGACCACGCTGGCTGCCCCTCCTCCAGCCCCCTCCAGCCATTCACTCCGCTCGTGACCTCCGCCGGCAGTGAAAACCGCTTTCGCCTAGTGCGGCACACTTCCAGCTACCACGCCCACATCCCCAGTGTTTTGCTTATCGTCCCAGAAGAGCGCTCAAAGGCTTAAGTGCTGTACGGCGGCGATAAAAAGGCGACGCATCCTGTTCTGCACCGCTCCGCATACCACTTAGGATATCGCCCCTAGGCTGCACTATAACGGTGATCCCCAACACTGGGGCTAATTACCACCAGTAGCGGTAGAATGAAACTTTTTGAGGGTAAAAACAGACTGGAACGACTAAGATTTAGTGACCACTCTGACAAGGAGACGGCACGAGTGTGGGGTCGGGGATTTGTCCGAAATTTTGTGTGGTGAAAGAGGACCCCTAACACCTCTCGTGGTTAAAATATTAGGACGCACTACCCGGAAAATCCCGAGAAAAATCGATCCAAAGTTTCTTAGGTGCCTTATGAGTATAAAATGTTAGTCCGTTGCCGAGCCACCGTCTGGCCTACGTGGTTAGCGCCGGCACGGTAGCTCAGCGTGTTCGGTCAGATGGCTAGCTGCCCTCTTTTTTATTACAAGAGATCAACAACGAACGGGTGTCTTTCGACGTCCGCCCACAGCAGGTACAACGAACGAAAACGAAAAAATGAGATTTTTTTTAAAAAAAAAAAAAAAGAAACATGGTTAGCGGTCGGACCTTTATGCTAGAGGTCTCGGGTTCGATTCCTGCTCCGGCACATTTTTTTTTTTCTTCTGTTGCTTGCAAAATTGCAGCGGATTGTTACAGGAAACTCGTGAAATTAATTCCCGGAAAGACTCTATAAAAATTCATTCTATAATTCACCATCAGTCATCGTCACCAATATTCCGAGACATGATTCAATATGCCTGGTTTGCCTCAAAATCATCAGAAACTCAAAACATTTTCGTAAATGTTAATGGGGCATATTTTTGTACAGACTTATTGCAAACGCCCTGTGATTGTAAAAAATCCGCTCTTATATGTTGCTCAACATGTCGCAAAAATTATTGCTTTGTTTGTTTTTACGATAATTACCACTGCAGTTCTTGTTTATAATTATTATATGTATAAAAATTGAATGTTTCCCAATCGAATTTGTTATTCTGGTTGAAAACCCAATGTTCCTCCTCATATACTTTACAATGAAAAATGGAAAACCCACCGCCATGAATTGTCTTGTTGGACAAAAAGAAAATAATTTTTATTATATAATGTAACTAATTTGTTAAAGATAATGTAGGTTTGGGAAACTTTCTGAATAATTCGTGGAATAACAAAAGAAAATGAAACAGAAGAAAAAGTGCCAGAGGAGGAATAGAACCCGAGACCTCTGGCGTAAGAGTTCCAGCCCTAAACATCTGGGCCACACGGTGGCCCGGCAGTGGACTAACATTTTATACTCATAAGGCACCTAAGAAACTTCGGATCGATTTTTCCCGGGATTTTCCGAGTAGTGAGTTCTAATATTTTAACCACGTGAGGTGCTACGGGTCCTCTTCCAACACACAAAGTTTCGGACAAATCCCCGATACCACGCTCGTGCCGTCTCCTTGTGAGCTATTTTTAAGGTTTTGTACATCTACATGTACAGGGATACTCTGCTAATCACATTTAAGTGCCTGGCAGAGGATTCATCGAACCACCTTCACAATTCTCTATTATTCCAATCTCGCATAGCGCACGGAAAGAAGGAACACCTATATCTCTCTGTAAGAGCTCTGATTTCCCTTATTTTATCGTGGTGATCGTTCCTGCCTATGTAGGTCGGTGTCAACAAAACATTTTCGCATTCGGAGGAGAAAGTTCCTTATTGGAATGTCGTGAGAATATTCCGTCGCAACGAAAAACGCCTTTCTGTTAATGATTTCCATCCCAAATCCTGTATCATTTCTGTGACACTCTCCCCCATATTTCGCGATAATACAAAACGTCAGTCCAATCTGGTAACGATCCCACGCCGCGCAGCAGTATTCTTAAAGAGTACGGACAAGCGTAATGTAGGCAGTGTCCTTAGTAGGTCTGTTACATTTTCTAAGTGTCCTGCCAATAAAACGCAATCTTTTGTTCGCCTTCCCCACAACATTTTCTGTGTTACTTCCAATTTAAGTTGTTCGTAATTGTAATTCCTAGGTATTTAGTTGAAATTACGGATTTTAGATTAGACTGAGTTATCGTATAACCGAAGTTTAACGTATTCCTTTTGGCACTCATGTGGATGACCTCACACTTTTCGTTATTCAGGGTCAACTGCCACTTTTCGCACCATTCAGATATTTTTCTAAATCGTTTTGCAGTTTGTTTTGATCTTCTGATGACTTTATTAGTCGATAAACGACAGCATCATCTGCAAACAACCGAAGACGGCTGCTCAGATTGTCTCTCTTATATAGATAAGGAACTTTAAAGGGCCTATGACATTACCTTGGGGAACTCCAGAAATCACTTCTGTTTTACTCGATTAGTTTCCGTCAATTACTACGAACTGTGACCTCTCTGACAGGAAATCACAAATCCAGTCACATAACTGAGACGATATTCCATAAGCACGTAATTTCAATACGAGCCGCTTGTGTGGTAGTGTCAAAAGCCTTCCGGAAATACAGAAATACGGAATCGATCTGAAATCCCGTGTCAATAGCATTCAACACTTCATGTGAATAAAGAACTAGCTGTGTTTCACAGGAACGATGTTTTCTAAACCCATGTTGACTGTGTGTCAATAGACAGTTTTCTTCGAGATAGTTCATAATGTTCGAACACAATATACACTCCTGGAAATGGAAAAAAGAACACATTGACACCGGTGTGTCAGACCCACCATACTTGCTCCAGACACTGCGAGAGGGCTGTACAAGCAATGATCACACGCACGGCACAGCGGACACACCAGGAACCGCGGTGTTGGCCGTCGAATGGCGCTAGCTGCGCAGCATTTGTGCACCGCCGCCGTCAGTGTCAGCCAGTTTGCCGTGGCATACGGAGCTCCATCGCAGTCTTTAACACTGGTAGCATGCCGCGACAGCGTGGACGTGAACCGTATGTGCAGTTGACGGACTTTGAGCGAGGGCGTATAGTGGGCATGCGGGAGGCCGGGTGGACGTACCGCCGAATTGCTCAACACGTGGGGCGTGAGGTCTCCACAGTACATCGATGTTGTCGCCAGTGGTCGGCGGAAGGTGCACGTGCCCGTCGACCTGGGACCGGACCGCAGCGACGCACGGATGCACGCCAAAACCGTAGGATCCTACGCAGTGCCGTAGGGGACCGCACCGCCACTTCCCAGAAAATTAGGGACACTGTTGCTCCGGGGTATCGGCGAGGACCATTCGCAACCGTCTCCATGAAGCTGGGCTACGGTCCCAAACACAGTTAGGCCGTCTTCCGCTCACGCCCCAACATCGTGCAGCCCGCCTCCAGTGGTGTCGCGACAGGCGTGAATGGAGGGACGAATGGAGACGTGTCGTCTTCAGCGATGAGAGTCGCTTCTGCCTTGGTGCCAATGATGGTCGTATGCGTGTTTGGCGCCGTGCAGGTGAGCGCCACAATCAGGACTGCATACGACCGAGGCACACAGGGCCAACACCCGGCATCATGTTGTGGGGAGCGATCTCCTACACTGGCCGTACACCACTGGTGATCGTCGAGGGGACACTGAATAGTGCACGGTACATCCAAACCGTCATCGAACCCATCGTTCTACCATTCCTAGACCGGCAAGGGAACCTGCTGTTCCAACAGGACAATGCACGTCCGCATGTATCCCGTGCCACCCAACGTGCTCTAGAAGGTGTAAGTCAACTACCCTGGCCAGAAAGATCTCCGGATCTGTCCCCCATTGAGCATGTTTGGGACTGGATGAAGCGTCGTCTCACGCGGTCTGCACGTCCAGCACGAACGCTGGTCCAACTGAGGCGCCAGGTGGAAATGGCATGGCAAGCCGTTCCACAGGACTACATCCAGCATCTCTACGATCGTCTCCATGGGAGAATAGCAGCCTGCATTGCTGCGAAAGGTGGATATACACTGTACTAGTGCCGACATTGTGCATGCTCTGTTGCCTGTGTCTATGTGCCTGTGGTTCTGTCAGTGTGATCATGTGATGTATCTGACCCCAGGAATGTGTCAATAAAGTTTCCCCTTCCTGGGACAATGAATTCACGGTGTTCTTATTTCAATTTCCAGGAGTGTATGTTCTAAAATCCTGCTACTTAACGACGTTAACGATATGGGCCTGTAATTGAGTGGATTACTCATACTACCTTTCTTGAATATTGGTGTGACCTGTGCAACATTCCAGTCTCAACTGCTAAAAACGGAACTCTTATGGGATGACTTTGTTATCCATGAGCCTGTCTGTCCGGTGCTTAAGAACACTTTTCTCAGAAGGAGATACCCGTATCAAGTTGAAATTTATGACACACAATGAGGTCTATGGTTCCTCGTCGGTGTACGGAATTCGAGCTTGTAACTGAATGCAATCAAAAGATATGGCCATTTCTGTCACTTATCTTGACACTCGCAAACTCCCCGTTGTCGTAGAAACCAGATACAAAGAAATAAGGTTTCACACTACGCTCAAAAGAAAAATCCGAAAATTGTTCATTTGTAATTATATAACACAGAAAAAAAAATATTTTTTACCATTTCTTACCCGTCTGTCTCTTTGTCTGTCTGTCTATTACGATCGCTTCTCTCGAAAAGATTGGCGCATGAAGTTAAAATTTATGGCACTTACTAAGCCCTATAGTGCCTTGGAGGTGTAAATATTTTCAAGCTTCTAAGTCGATGCAGTCAGAATATACGGGCGTCTATGTCACTTATCTTGACACTCATAAACTCAAACATCAAGACCTATAGAGTAAATGATAATTAATCCAAACCCTCAGCTGCCGACAGGTGTTGTTGATATACCTCAGTGGGGACAGCTGAAAATGTGTGCTCCGATCGGGACTCGAACCCGGGATCTCCTGCTTACATGGCATGTGAGTCTCACGGGAAGCGTGCAAGGGATAAGTCCCTGCAGTTGCGATATTCATCTGTGTCCTCGGTGGCTCAGATGGATAGAGCGTCTGCCATGTAAGCAGGCGTCCCAGGTTCGAGTCCCGGGCGGGGCACACATTTTCAGCTGTCGTCATTGAGGTATATCAACGACACCTCTCGGCAGCTGAGGGTTTGGATTAATTACCATTTATTCTCGAGAAGCTGCACGGTTATCAATGGTATCTGTTCTTTCGAGAATAGTTACTATCTCCATACCTCTAGAGTACTTCCGGTTGACCTAGAATCACGAAATCTGCAAAGACGCACAGTTTCACGCTAAAAGTAAAGCAAAAAATAGGAAAAAAGTATATCACACGAAAAGAATATTTTTTTATCATTTTCTATCCATCTCTGCCTGTCCGTCTCTTACGACCACTTTTTCTGTGGAACATGATGGCGTATCAAGTTAAAATTTATGTCGCACGCTAAAGTCTACGATCCGTTGGAAATATAAAATATCTTAGCTTCTAAGTCAATTCAATCAAAAGATTCGGCCATTTATGTCACACATGTCGAAACTTGCTAACCCACTCATCAAAAACTATACTGTAGGATCGCGAAATTTGGCAAGAAGAACGTTTAACAGTAAAAGGAAAGTGAAAGTCAAATTAAACACTTTTTAGTCGTCAATTTTCAACATTTTATTAGGCAACCAGTTTCGGCGCTTTATTACGCTACCGTCAGGCCCCTGACCGACGAGTAGGAATACTCTACCTCGCTTGTGATCGAAGCAGGGGCCAGCCGTACTGTTATTGGTAGATATCTACTTGGTACAGTGACCGCTTCAAACATCACCCGCCGACTGAACAGCTTTGTGTCGTGCGGTCATCAAGGGTACACGAGTGGGCCTTCGGATCCGAAACCCATATCGATGACGTTTCGTTGACTGGTTCGCACGTTGAAACTTGTTGATGGCCCAGCATTGAAATCTGCAGCAATTTGCGGAAGGGTTGCACTTCTGTCGCCTTGAACGATTCTCTTCAGTCGTCGTTGGTCCCGTTCTTGCGGGATCTTTTTCCGGCTGCAGCGACATCGGAGATTTGATGTTTTGCCGGATTCCTGATATTCACGGTGAAATGGTCGTACGGGAAAATCCCTACTTCATCGATACCTAGGAGATGCTGTGTCGCATCGCTCATGCGCCGACTGTAACACCACGTTCAAAATCACTTAAGAGGGGTAGGACGTCAAACGGGCCGACTTGGAGCAGGAGAGGCACCACAGGACATTTTAATTTCCAGTGTCTATACTTTTACAAATAAATTCATGACCAGGAAGGATTCCGGATTCAAACGCATTGCAGTGGAAGTTCGAAAACATAACAAAATAAATTTTTTTTACGTGCGAAATTTCATCATTTTTTCAGTTACTAATGGCTGCATTTGTTGCTATAGGTACACTTTTCTTCATAAGTAAGAGAGATTCTTCGGTACTTTAAACATAGCTGCGCTACAGCAATGGTTCCACGTATTGCAGACTAAGAACAGCCGACCAGTTGCAAAGGATAAAGTAATCTTTACCTAGGTTTCAATAGATATAAATCTATCTTCTTCAGAAGACGGCAGTATTATAACAACATGAAGTGATATGTCCTTATCGTTTAGGCAAACATCTGCATAGTTACATTAATCATATTTTATATGATTAATGTAACTATGCAGATGTTTGCCTAAACGATTAATCATATTTTATATGATTAATGTAACTATGCAGATGTTTGCCTAAACGATAAGGACATATCACTTCATGTTGTTATAATACTGCCGTCTTCTGAAGAAGATAGATTTATATCTATTGAAACCTAGGTAAAGATTACTTTATCCTTTGCAACTGGTCGGCTGTTCTTAGTCTGCAAGAGATTCTTCGATGAATTTTGCACGGCATACAAACCATACTTAAAGGTGTATGAAACTCTAGAATTTTCGAAATCTGTTAAAAACTGTGGTAAAAATTGGGGTCATTAACTATAAAATTTGTGTTTTTTCTAAACATGAAGTTTAAAATTCAACAGTTCATTCGTTTTTTCATAAAGTAAATAAATTCTAGAGTTTCATACACCTGTGAGTATGGTATGTATGCTGTGCAAAATTCATCGAAAAATCTCTCTTACTTATGAAGAAAAGTGTACCTATAGCAACAAATGCAGCCATTAGTAACTGAAAAAATGATGAAATTTCGCACGTAAAAAAAATTTTTTGTTATGTTTTCGAACTTCCACTGCAATGCGTTTGAATCCGGAATCCTTCCTGGTGTTGCTGACAAAGTTTTATGAATTTATGTGTAAAATTATAGACACTGGAAATTAAAATGACCTGTGATGCCTCTCCTGCTCCAAGTCGGCCCGTTTGACGTCCTACCCCCCCTTAAATGTTGATAACCAGCCATTGTAGCAGCAGTAACCGATCTAACAACTGCGCCAGACACTTGTCTTACATTGGCGTTGCCGACCGCAGCGCCGTGTTCTGCGTGTTTACATACACTCCTGGAAATGGAAAAAAGAACACATTGACACCGGTGTGTCAGACCCACCATACTTGCTCCGGACACTGCGAGAGGGCTGTACAAGCAATGATCACACGCACGGCACAGCGGACACACCAGGAACCGCGGTGTTGGCCGTCGAATGGCGCTAGCTACGCAGCATTTGTGCACCGCCGCCGTCAGTGTCAGCCAGTTTGCCGTGGCATACGGAGCTCCATCGCAGTCTTTAACACTGGTAGCATGCCGCGACAGCGTGGACGTGAACCGTATGTGCAGTTGACGGACTTTGAGCGGGGGCGTATAGTGGGCATGCGGGAGGCCGGGTGGACGTACCGCCGAATTGCTCAACACGTGGGGCGTGAGGTCTCCACAGTACATCGATGTTGTCGCCAGTGGTCGGCGGAAGGTGCACGTGCCCGTCGACCTGGGACCGGACCGCAGCGACGCACGGATGCACGCCAAGACCGTAGGATCCTACGCAGTGCTTTATGGGACCGCACCGCCACTTCCCAGCAAATTAGGGACACTGTTGCTCCTGGGGTATCGGCGAGGACCATTCGCAACCGTCTCCATGAAGCTGGGCTACGGTCCCGCACACCGTTAGGCCGTCTTCCGCTCACGCCCCAACATCGTGCAGCCCGCCTCCAGTGGTGTCGCGACAGGCGTGAATGGAGGGACGAATGGAGACGTGTCGTCTTCAGCGATGAGAGTCGCTTCTGCCTTGGTGCCAATGATGGTCGTATGCGTGTTTGGCGCCGTGCAGGTGAGCGCCACAATCAGGACTGCATACGACCAAGGCACACAGGGCCAACACCCGGCATCATGGTGTGGGGAGCGATCTCCTACACTGGCCATACACCACTGGTGATCGTCGAGGGGACACTGAATAGTGCACGGTACATCCAAACCGTCATCGAACCCATCGTTCTACCATTCCTAGACCGGCAAGGGAACTTGCTGTTCCAACAGGACAATGCACGTCCGCATGTATCCCGTGCCACCCAACGTGCTCTAGAAGGTGTAAGTCAACTACCCTGGCCAGCAAGATCTCCGGATCTGTCCCCCACTGAGCATGTTTGGGACTGGATGAAGCGTCGTCTCACGCGGTCTGCACGTCCAGCACGAACGCTGGTCCAACTGAGGCGCCAGGTGGAAATGGCATGGCAAGCCGTTCCACAGGACTACATCCAGCATCTCTACGATCGTCTCCATGGGAGAATAGCAGCCTGCATTGCTGCGAAAGGTGGATATACACTGTACTAGTGCCGACATTGTGCATGCTCTGTTGCCTGTGTCTATGTGCCTGTGGTTCTGTCAGTGTGATCATGTGATGTATCTGACCCCAGGAATGTGTCAGTCAATAAAGTTTCCCCTTCCTGGGACAATGAATTCACGGTGTTCTTATTTCAATTTCCAGGAGTGGATCTCTGTATTTTCATGTACATGGCTATACCAGTTTCTTTGGCGCTCCAGTGTATATATAATGTCATTCATTAAAATATCTAAAGGTTTGCCTCCTTGATGGAACCTATCGAACGTGATGAATAAACGAGCCATTGTATGAAAGAAGCCGAAGTTTTTTTCTTCACCTGTCCCTGGAACCAGTCCTGACAGTGTCGGCGGTAAGAGACGCGTGTCGCTGAAGTGGAGAGCCCAGCCATTGACGAGGGCGCGGCGACAACATTTGGGGGCTGAGTTGCTCAACCCCGCCCGCTCCTACCGGTAGCTGAGCAGCCGCGCGGTTAGCTGAGCACCTGGCTCGTTACGCGCCATTGTTTGCAGACGCGCCCACCGCGCGGTTACGTCACGCGGGCGCGCCCGCTGTCTAGCTGCGTATGCATGAAGCGGCTGGCTAACCCTGCCAGCCATCCACTGAACGACTCCTGGGACTGGTGCTCCAATCCCAACGCGGCCGGCGTCGGCGATGGGCCGGGCAACGTCAATTTTGATGCGATGATGGCATATTCTGTAGGAATTAGCATGGGTTTCGAAAAAGACGATCGTGTGAAACCCAGCTCGCGCTATTCGTCCACGAGACTCAGAGGACCATAGACACGGGTTCCGAGGTAGATGCCGTATTTCATGACTTCCGCAAGGCGTTCGATACAGTTCCCCACAGTCGTTTAATGAACAAAGTAAGAGCATATGGTCTATCAGACCAATTGTGTGATTGGATTGAAGAGTTCCTAGATAACAGAACGCAGCATGTCATTCTCAATGGAGAGAAGTCTTCCGAAGTAAGAGTGATTTCAGGTGTGCCGCAGGGGAGTGTCGTAGGACCGTTGCTGTTCACAATATACATAAATGACCTTGTGGATGACATCGGAAGTTCACTCAGGCTTTTTGCAGATGATGCTGTGGTGTATCGAGAGGTTGTAACAATGGAAAATTGTACTGAAATGCAGGAGGATCTGCAGCGAATTGACGCATGGTGTAGGGTATGGCAATTGAATCTCAATTTAGACAAGTGTAATGTGCTGCGAATACATAGAAAGAAAGATCCCTTATCATTTAGCTACAATATAGCATGTCAGCAACTGGAAGTAGTTAATTCCATAAATTATCTGGGAGAACGCATTAGGAGAGATTTAAAATGGAATGATCATATAAAGTTGATCGTCGGTAAAGCAGATGGCAGACTGAGATTCATTGGAAGAATTCTAAGGAAATGCAATCCGAAAACAAAGGAAGTAGGTTACAGTACGCTTCTTCGCCAACTGCTTGAATACTGCTCAGCAGTGTGGGATCCGTACCAGATAGGGTTGATAGAAGAGATAGAGAAGATCCAACGGAGAGCAGCGCCCTTCGTTGCAGGATCATTTAGTAATCGCGAAAGCGTTACGGAGATGATAGATAAACTCCAGTGGAAGACTCTGCAGGAGAGACGCTCAGTAGCTCGGTACGGGCTTTTGTTAAAGTTTCGAGAACATACCTTCACCGAGGAGTCAAGCAGTATATTGCTCCCTCCTACGTACATCTCGCGAGGAGACCATGAGGATAAAATCAGAGAGATTAGAGCCCACGTAGAGGCATACCGACAATCCTTCTTTCCACGAACAATGCGAGACTGGAATAGAAGGGAGAACCGATAGAGGTACTCAAGGTACCCTCCACCACACACCGTCAGGTAGCTTGCGGAGTATGGATGTAGATGTAGATGTAGATTCCACCTGAGGGATAGCAGATGCACTGATGATGGTTTCAACGTTGTCCGTCAATACATAGGTTGGCGACATAGCTACCAAGGCACCATCTGTGTCTACAGCCACAAGGCTCAGTGTGGTGCAAACGTGTGAAGCAAGGAGACAACCACCCCACAGAGACAGGCTGGTGCTTCCTGCAGCCATCTGAGTGAGTCTGAAAGGGTTCAAATTTTGGCCTTCCGAGTGGTAGGTTGTCCTTTTGGAGAATTATCACATTAATTTGATGTGCTGCGTCACTTGTGCAACGATGCTGGTATCAGTGGTCATGTGAACATTCACACACCCGTAGATGAGGTTCTGGACGTCCACGCAGCCGACGCCCAACGGAATCGTCGTATTGTAAAGACAGCAGTGGCAGATCGTGCAGCTACCACAATACAGATAAGAGGGCTTGTGACCCCAGATGCGTCAACAAGAACAGCTGTTGTGAGCCGGTTATCAGGAGTGGGACTACGGGCACGCACGACTCTAGCCCATCTTCCACTCACTCCACAACGTCGACTGGTGTCGTCAGAGCACCACGTGGAAGATGGAACGGCAGTCTGTGGTCTTAGGCGATTAAAGCAGATTCTGCCTGCACGCACGTGATGATCGGCTGCGCGTGCGATGTAGACCTCACGAGTGCTGTTCTACCGTATCTCCCTTCGTCGTCGGCTTTGTCGTTGTTACCGTGAGACACCGTTATACCAAGAGGAAAGGCGCGTCGATCTTAGAGCATGAGATATGATGACCTTAAGCCATTGACAACACACAACGGTCACGGTAGCACCTGATTCCAGAATAGCTGCGGTAGTTAGGATCTACGAACTATCCCCTCTTGACCAGGTCCCCAAAACGTAACTCGTAACGAGATCCCTTCGAAGCAAATTGTCATAACGATCGTCTATAAAGCCTTCGTACAACGAGAAGAATTGTTACAGTTCACGGAACAATAACAGATACGACCAAACTGTCTTGTTTCTTCTGTTTTATTTAACATAATTTTGTTCACAGTTTTATTTCGCATTCACCACTCATTCACCGAAACCCTTTGATGAACAGTTTTGGTTCCTTGACACCAACAGTCAATGATAATGATACAGTTTTTCTCCTTTTCATAAATTGAAGCCCGCTCTCCGCGATATAATTAAAAGAAAAACGGTCTCAATACCGCGTCCCTCGCGAGATGCGTATAGATTTATCCCGGAATTGACCGCCCTGTAGGTGTACTCGATTTAATGACCACACTTCGCTATCCGCGATTTCGTGTAACTAAATGTCCATTTGTCAGTCTGATTGTATACCGTATTTCTTTAAAACTCGCCCCAATATTTTTCCACTACGCACAATTAGCACTTCTTTACTTGTTTATTTCTAAGAGTAAACGGAAAACAAGACGCCGTATCATCGGCTTCGTCGACATAAAGCAAAACACCTTAATATGCCCAATTTTACCTCTTCTTATAGGATCGGCTACCTTACTCATTAATTTACTACATATTATTTCCAATAACACTAAACAGGTATCGCCGTTATATTTTAATTGTATTCAAAAGCATGTTATTATACATAAATATACAGACAGGCCCGAAATATCGATCTCTCTACCGTAACCAATAGAGGCAAATACGCTATTCAAGTTCCGTTACATCTGTCTTGACTCGTAATGTTACACTGTCTCGTAGGGTGCATTCGTCCACGGTATACTCCCCCTCCCTCCCACCCCCCCACCCCCCCCCCGCCCCACCAGGCCTTACTGTCTGGCATGTGATAAGCTATAACTCTCAATCGTTTCTGAAGGGGACACTAATCAGCGCTCTGCACATGCAGAATGTTCTTATAACTGTTCTCTTGCCGTTCGTGCAACAGGAAGATGATGAGATATTCCAACAGGATAATGCTCGCCCACACACTGTCCGTGAAACTCAACGTGTTCTGGAAGACATGCAGCAACTTCCTTGGCCAGCATGATCCCCCAGGCTTGTCTTCAGTCGAGCATGTGTGGGATATGATGGAACGAGAGATGACTGGTTCGATTCGTCAACCAACAACTCTTACGCAACCACGTGAACAGGTCGAGCAGGCGTGGCACAAGTTATCGCGGGACAGTTTTCACCATCTGTACGATCGACTGAATCAGAAACCGTTTGTGCTACTTATATGTAAATGTAATCATTTCATATGAAGCGCTTATTTCAATAGTTGTACAGGTCCATTTTTGTTCATTCTGAGATACAGAGTCCTAAAGTTAAAACAGCGCTCTTCTAACTATAGGACTCTGTACCTCAGAATGAACAAAAATTGACTTGTACAACTATTGAAATAAGCCCTGCATATGCTCTATATACACTTTCACAACAACATAGATTGCGTGAGTTGGAAACTCTAAAAAGGTGTACTGACTTATTTCCGGCAATGTATATACACTACTGGCCATTAAAATTGCTACACCACGAAGATGACGTGCTACAGACGCCAAATTTAACCGACAGGAAGAAGATGGTATGATATGCAAATGATTAGCTTTTCAGAGCATTCACACAAGCTGGGAGTCGGTGGCGACACCTATAACGTGCTGACATCAGGAAAGTTTCCAACCGATTTCTCATACACAAACAGCAGTTGACCAGCGTTGCCTGGTTAAACTTTGTTCTGATGTCTCGTGTAAGCAGGGGAAATGCGTACCATCACGTTTCCGACTTTGATAAAGGTCGGATTGTAGCCTCTCGCAATTGCGGTTTACCGTATCGCGACATTGCTGCTCGCGTTGGTCGAGATCCAATCACTGTTAGCAGAATATGGAATAAGTGGGTTTAGGAGGGTAATACGGAACGTCGTGCCGGATCCCAACGGCCTCGTATCACTAGCAGTCGCGGTGACAGGGATCTTATCCGCACGGCTGTAACGGATCGTGCAGCCACGTCTCGATCCCTGAGTCAACAGATGGGGACGTTTGCAACACAACAACCATCTGCACCAACAGTTCGACGACGTTTGCAGCAGCATGGACTATCAGCTCGGAGACCGTGGCTGCGGTTACCCTTGACGCTGCATTACAGACAGGAGCGCCTGCAATGGTGTACTCAACGACGAACCTGGGTGCACGAATGGCAAAACGTCATTTTTTCGGATGAATCCAGGTTCTGTATACAGCATCATGATAGTCGCATCCGTGTTTGGTGACATCGCGGTGAACGCACATTGGAAGCGTGTATTCGTCATCGTCATACTGCCGTATCACCCGGCGTGAGGCCGAAGTGGCTGTGAGGTTAAAGGCGCTGCAGTCTGGAACCGCAAGACCGCTACGGTCGCAGGTTCGAATCCTGCCTCGGGAATGGATGTTTGTGATGTCCTTAGGTTAGTTAGGTTTAACTAGTTCTAAGTTCTAGGGGACTAATGACCTCAGCAGTTGAGTCCCATAGTGCTTAGAGCCATTTGAACCATTTTTTGAACCCGACGTGATGGTATGGGATGCCACTGGTTACACGTCTCGGTCACCTCTTGTTCGCATTGACGGCGCTTTGAATAGTGGACGTTACATTTCAGATGTGTTACCCTTCATTGGATCCCTGCCAAACTCTATATTACAGCAGGATAATGCACGACCGCATATTGCAGGTCCTGTACGGGACTTTCTGGATACAGGAAGTGTTCGACTGCTGCCCTGGTCAGCACATTCTCCAGATCTCTCCCCAACTGAAAACGTCTGGTCAATGGCCGAGCAACTGGCTCGTCACAATACATGTCACTACTCTTGATGAACTGTGGTATCATGTTGAAGCTGCATGGGCAGCTGTACCTGTACACGCCATCCAAGCGCTTTTTGACTCAGTGACCAGGCGTATCAAGGCCGTTATTACGGCCAGAGGTGGTTGTTCTGGGTACTGATTTCTCAGTATCTATGCACCCAAATTGCGTGAAAATGTGATCACATGTTAGTTCTAGTATAATATAGTTGTCCAATGAATACCCGTTTATCATCTGCATTTCTTCTTGGTGTAGCAATTTTAATGGCCAGTAGTGTATATTCACCTCTAGCCAGCACTCCTGAATTAGATGTTTAATATATTTTGCTGTTACATTTTTGAATTTAAGTCTCAGAGTATGCTGATATAATACACCATACTTCCCTCGACGAAACATCCGTACACAAAGACTGGAAAGATACACAGGTTACACTAATATTCGAGAAAGGACACAAGAGTAATCCGCTGAATTACAGGCCCATATCACTATCGCCGATTTGCGACAAGATCTGAAACATATAATGTGTTCTAACGTTATGAATTACCTCAGAGAAAAATGATCTATTGCCAGACAACATGGGTTCAGAACATATCGTTCTTGTGAAACACAACTACCTTATTATTCACACAGAGGAGAGTGAATCCTATCAACAGGAGAGCTCAGACTGATTCCATATTTCTAGATTTCCAGAAGGTTTTTGACACCATTCCTCACAAGCGCCCTCTAACAATCAAACTGCATTCCTGGATTCAAGATTTCACGTGAGAAAGGTAACAGTTTGTATTACTTGACAGGAAGTCATTGCGTAAAGCGGAAGCGATGTACTATCCCGTGAAGTCATTAGGTGATCAAAACCAAATGCAAAATTATTTAGACATCTGTGTGGTGCGACAGCCGGCAGTTGACTCAAAATAATGGAAAACGCGGAGACCCATATGAGTACTAAAATATACCCGTTAAGTTCCGGTTACAAAATAAATCACACAAATCTAAAGGCTGTGAATTCAACTAAATACTTAACGATTACAATGACCAACATTTAAACTGGAAAGATCACATGGATAATGTTGTGGAGAGAGCTAAGCAAAGACTGCGATTTATCGGCAGAACATTTAGAAAATGCAACGGGTCTACTGAAGAGACTACACATCGCTTGTCCTGCCTCTTCTGGAGTATTGCTGCGCAGTGTGAGATTTATGTCAGACAGGAAGTTCAAAGAAAGGCAGCTGGTTTTGTACTACTGCGAAATACGGAAGAGTGTCACGGAAATGAGATGGGGTGCTAGGCATTAAAGCAACGGCGTTCCTCGTTGCAGCGAGATCTTTTCAAGAAATTTCTATAATTAACTTTCTCCTACAAATGCGAAAATCTTTTGTTGACCAATAAGAGAAATCAGAGCTCGCTCGGAAAGATTTAAGTGTTCGTTTATCCAGCGCGCTGTTCGAAAGTGGAAGAGCAGAGCAATAGCTTGAAGGTGGTTCGATAAATCCTCAGCCACACACTTACTTGTGAATTGTAGAGTAGTCATGTAGATTTATTAACATATACAGATGCATATGGAATTCACTTTTTGTACGCTGCAGTTTTTCCCTGAAATTACAAAAATTACTCCAGCAATGTAAGGTTTTCCCAAATGTGGAAATATGTTTCAAGGTGTAAAACGGTCATGTACTAAGGAACAAATATACTGCTGAAATTTAAAAGAGTTGCAATCGAGAAAATCTTGTCAGTACTGGTATACGAATCCAAAGCAGCCAACTGGGTGCAACAAACGCTGGTTTTATTCAACGTTTGACAATGGTTTCGACGGACACAAACGCATCTTCTTAAGAAATACATGTAAATAAAATTTCACATAGGAAAAAAACACCAAATAATGAAGCGATCCGACATTCGTCCAGTGAATATACGTTGACAGTACCGTATTCAGTAGTCAATCTGTAACATTATTCCTCTACAATACAGCAACAATCGGTAAGTGAAATTAAATTAAATCAAAATATTCTCCAAAACCAATTCTATGGTAAATACATTTTTAAACAGAAGCTACTGGGAAGCGACATAAATTCCCATTTGAAAGCTAGGTTACATTGTCAAGACTTTAAAAGAAAAAACTCAGCTGGTTTGTAAACAACACATGTTCCATGATTTCAAAGTACAAAATTGGAGACAAAATACACCATAACCGTCCATACATTATATATTTAGTTTTGAAAATCATAAAATTATGCAGCTGAACGAGTTGAAAGTTACAAGCGGAAATCATTCTATTACTTCTTGACAGTGGAACACGTGGAAAAATATCTAGTAAATATGGGCTCTAAAATACATACCTTAAGAGCTATGGGCACTTGTTTATCTTTGCTAGTGTGAAACACATGTCCTCGATTGAACAATTGCTCACAGCTGTTGAGGTATGCATTTTAGAGCTCATGTTTACTGAACTTTTTTTCCTTGTTTTGGTCCATACTACCACCTCTGATAGTTGCTTACCCTACAATCTAACCAAAAACAGTATCGATACATGCATTCCATGCTCAGAGGTATCAGAACGGTTTTCGTTTGTAACTTTCGACTCTTTTGTTTTCGGTACAGGGACCCTTACCTCAAACTGATGCATTTATCCTTCTCTATTACACTTGAAAGTTTGTAACATCATCAAGGAATCACCCTGTCTATACACACATTTACCGGCATTCGTCCCTGTAACTTTGACCCTGTAGTGTAATTGGATGACGTTCCCGGACGTGGGTTCCCACTTAGAACTTAAGTCCCCTCTACAACATATACAAAAACTGTATGAGGGCACGAAAATAAAACAGATGTAAGTACTTTGTGGAGACGTCCCGAATCCCATAGCATACGGTATTATGTATTGTATTATCGTGTGTGGCCTGCATCTGTATAACATAAATTTATAAAACGACACGTTTTGAGCTTCAGACACGTTTTTATTCCAGTATTTGCTGGCATGACGTGTTTCGGCAGCATGCTACCACCATAAGATTGCTAATAATACACCAGCTGTGAACTGCGAACGAATTTTATGCTGAATTCGCCACGGAGGTTCCGTTCCGAAATATTAGTCTGAATACGTAGCTATTTCCGAGGGTGTGGTCAGATAGGAATCTAAGAGCACAATTAATTAAAGTTAAATTAGTTGTGCTCTTAGATTCCTGTCTGACCACACTCTCGGAACTCGCTTTGTGTTCGGAAAACAATGGTGAATTATTTGTGACAAGAAAAAGTGTAAACTTCACTGCCTGTTCTTTCACGCATATCAATTTCACCTTTCACTTCTTAAATATATGGAAGTCACGAAATCGAAGATACTCATTACTGAGAAAGCACACTCTCACTTGTAAATGACAACGAATATATTAGAAAATGCTTAACTTTGACATTGAACGAAGTGTCAGAATTTGTTACAGACACAAAGAGTAAAAAATATATTTTGGTACCCAATGGTATTTGAACTTACGACAGCAGTTCGTTGCCTTACCCGCTGTGCTACTACAACTCACTTGCCTTCAGGGCTTTTTTCCATGTGATTCCAGTTCAGAGAGAAGCAGGCTGACTCCGCTGCCGAATGGTGCGGGCATAAGCTGTAAAGGCATGAAATTTTGGGAGATTTCTTCTATCAGGCTTCAAAAAATTCCTGTGCATTGTTACTTAATCGTTTTAAATGTTTGGATAATTAATAAGTAAACCATTTGTGGAAAGAAGTACGCGAAGTCACTATTCAAATGGTTCAAATAGCTCTGAGCACTATGGGATTTAACTTCTGAGGTCATCACTCCCCTAGAACTTAGAACTACTTAAACCTAACTAACCTAAGGACATCACACACATCCATGCCCGAGGCAGGATTCGAACCTGCGACCGTAGCGGTCGCGCGGTTCCAGATTGTTGCGCCTAGAACCGCTTGGTCACTCCGGCCGGCGTTCGGTAACAGGTCTCAGAAGCTTACAGAATGGTAACTTGGGATAAAGAACCGAAAATGACGTCACTGCCGAGGCTAACCTACTGCACCGATCGGTATGAACGATACAGACTAGGGCCCCCGGACACGGTGGGCCAGAAAGGGGAGAAGAGAAGAAGTTGCGTGATACTCGGCCACGCGCCGCGGTGCGCAGGCGCGAGCATTCGTCACGGCCGGTGGGCACCTTCTTCTGCCGCGTGGACAGCGCGGGCTGGGGCGCACACAATGCACACCAGAAGCAGGCCACGCGCCGAACAAAAGAAGTCGGCCGCTCTTCTCGCGGATCACTTTCTCGATCGCGAAACGCCGCTTTCGTCGGGCAAGACATCGGCCGCATTTTAATGCCGCACTCCTGCTTTCCCTCTCGACAAAAGCTATGCTCCTGCATGGGTGCTCACTATCGGTCCACGTGGTGGGGAAAAAAGCCACACAGCAATAAGGTCAGACCGAGGTGGCGGACGCCGAATCGAGCGAAAGTTTCCAGACAGCCACAAGTTGGAAGTGCACAGTAATGGGGCTACTTATACTGCCATAAAACGACAGCCGATTGCCCACATGCACGCGGGAGTTTCCGCTGGTGAGTGCAATGGAAATTTCACGGTTAAATATCAACGGGAGCGAGTGATTTGGTGGAAAGAGTACACTGAAGGCCTCTGTGAGAGGGAGAACTTATCTAATGACGTGACAGAAGAAGAAACAGGACTCGATAGGGAAGAGATACAGGATGCAGCATTAGAAACAGGATTTAAAAGAACTTTGAAAGACTTAAGATCAAATAAGGCAGAAGGGATAAATCAAACTCCATAGAAATTTCTAAAGTCATTGGGGGAAGTGTCAAAAAAACGACTATTCACGTTGGAGTGTAGGATGTATGAAACTGGCGATATACCATCTGACTTTCGGAAAAACATTACCCACACAATTCTGAAGATTGCAAAAGCCGATGGGTGCGAGAATTATCGCAGCAGCAGTTTAACAGCTCGAGCATCCAACTTGCTGACAAGAATAATACACAGAAGAATGGGAAAGATGGTTCAAATGGCTCTGAGCACTATGGGACTTAACATCTGAGGTCATCAGTCCCCTAGAACTACTTAAGCCTAACTAACCTAAGGAAATCACACACATCCATGCCTAAGGCAGGATTCGAACGTGCAACCGTAGCGGTCACGCGGTACCAGACCGTAGCGCCTGGAACCGCACGGCCACTCCGGCCGGCAATGGAAAAGAAAACTGAGGATGTGTTAGACGACAATCAGTTTGGCTTTAGGAAAGGTGAAGGCACAATAAAGGCTGTTCTGACATTGCGATTCGTAATAGAAGCGAAACTGAAGAAAAATCACGACACGTTAATAGGATATGTCGACCTGTAAAAAGCGTTTGACAGTGTAAAATGGTTCCAAATTCTGACAAAAATAGGGGTCAGCTATAGCCAAAGATGGGTAATACACATGTACAAGACCAAAGAGGGGACAATAAGAGTGGAAGATCGAGAACGAAATACTCGGATTAAAAAGGGTGTAAGACAGGGCTGTACTCCGTTCGCCACTTCTGTTCAATCTGTACATCGAAGAAGCAACGATGAAAATAAAAGAAAGGTTCAGGAGTGGAATTAAAGTTCAAGCTGAAACCATATTAATGATACGATTCGCTGATGACATTGAAAAGTCTCCTTAGAAAAATTAAGCGTGACTGTGCTAGTAAGCCTCTTACGTTATTTGATTTTCAACTGAACTGAATGTACTCAGACATTTCTCTCTTTACTTATTCTGATCATTACTAAACTGACACACAATATTTTTGGCGTAATGCAATCTGACTCAATAATCCCCACAAAAGAATGGCCCTGAATGACAATAACCTATACCTTTCATAAATCCCTTACCTCACAAAAATCTTCGAACTACTGCAATACAGCGAGCGCCAATACTGCCAGCTAAATAAAAGATTCTAACGACTGAAGGCACTAACTACTGATAGGCATAGTTAGCAAATGAAAGATTTTGATAGAGAACAAACAATGTATTTACCTTAATAATGTTCAAAAGTCGTCATTTGTCAATTCATGACATCCATCTTTACAAATTTCCTTTTTCTGGCGGACACACGTCCAGATCGTCCGCTTATAGTAACCTCTCAAAACTCTGGCATCTCTCTCTCCACATCCACCACTGCTGGCGGTTCACCTCCTACTACCCAACGCTACACGCTGTTGACATCCAACTGCCCAACACTACACAATCGATGGTTCAAATGGCTCTGAGCACTATGGGACTCAACTGCTGTGGTCATAAGTCCCCTAGAACTTAGAACTACTTAAACCTAACTAACCTAAGGACAGCACACAACACCCAGCCATCACGAGGCAGAGAAAATCCCTGACCCCGCCGGGAATTACACAATCGAATATTCCAACAATGAGTCCAACCAGCCACAGACTGTACACAGCACAGTCAGTGATTTTCATACAGAGCGCTACGTGGCGTTACCAACATAAAAACCTAAACAGCCCACTTACAACATTGCTATTCAGAGACAGTGAAGAAGAATTACATGATCTGCTGAATGGTACAGACAGTCTAATGAGTACAGAATACGGACTGAGAGTAAATCGAAGAAAGACGAAAGTAATGAAAAGTGGCAGAAATGAGAAACAGCGAGAAACTTAACATCAGGATTGATGGTCACGAACTACATGAAATTAAGGAATTCTGCTACCTTGGCGCAAAATAACCTTTGACGGACGTAGCAAGGCGGACAACAAAAACAGAGTAGCACTGGCAAAAGGGCATTCCTGGCCAAGAGAAGTCTACTAGTTTCAAATATAGGCCTTAATTTGAGGAAGAAATTTTTGAGAATATGCGTTTGTGCACAGCACTGTATGGAAGTGAAACATGAACTGTGGGAAAACCTGAACAGAAGAGAATCGACGCGTTTGAGATGTGGTGCTACAGACGAATTTTGAAAACTAAGTGGACTGATAAGATAAGGAATGAGGAGATTCTGTACTGAATCAGCGAGGAAATAAATGTAAAAAAAAATGGGTCAAATGGCTCTGAGCACTATGGGACTTAACTTCTAAGGTCATCAGTCCCCTAGAACTTAGAACTACTTAAACCCAACTAACCTAAGGGCATCACACACATCCATGCCCGAGGCAGGATTCGAAACTGAGACCGTAGCGGTCGCGCAGTTCCAGACTGTAGCGCCTAGAACCGTTCGGCCACCCCGGCCGGCAAAGAAATGTATGGGGCCGGCCAACTTAAAGATATCACAGTAGGTGTTCGAAACGGTCACCATTAACATCCACTCAAAAACGATGCCACCGAACTGCAGCACGAACTACTGACTGCAACGTGTTCAGTTCGATATTTGAACATGAATGTACGATGGATTCTTGAAGTTCATCCATTGTGCTTGGCTTTTGTCGATAAGCGACGGCCTCTAGTGCTCCCCACAGGTAAAAGTCCAGAGGAGTGAGGTCTGGGGAACGTGGTGGATGCTCCGCAGCACCTCTACGGCCTATCCATCTTCCTGGTAGATTTTCGTCGAGATACGCCCTAACACGATTTTGGTAGTCGGCTGAAGCATCATCTTGTTGAAAGTAAACTCTTCCGTCTCCATACAAGTCTCGGATGGCAGGTAAAATGGATGTCTGAAGCTTCGGAAGGTACACCTAACCGGTAACTGTGGCCCAGTCAAACCCCGGTAAGTCAACCCATACCACATATTTACTCCTGGCAAATTCACGGCTTTGTCTACATGGGCGTTCGGATGTTAGTAAACCACTCGCAGTACTCCATTCTACGATCTGGGTCGTCCTCGTTCATTGCGTGTAGCAATCGTGGAATGTAGCACTTCCAATTTGCTGCCTTCAAAATTCGGGGAACACTTGAGCGACTCACTCCAGTTTCACGGGCACACTGTCTCACAGACTTCTGTGGTGAGCGAGTGAATTGTTGTAACACACGACGGGAGTTAGCTGGACTTGTTACTGTTACAGGTCGTCCAGATCGTTGTTTGTGTACATCTTTAACACAGCCTTCGCCTTCAAATTTGTCTCGAATGCGACGAATCGTTAAACGTGTCGGTGGCTCTGTTTGATACTATTTTCGCCATTGCCGTTGAACCTCATTAATGTTTTCGTACTTAAAATACCACTTCAAAACTGACTTCCTTTCACCGAATGTAAGCCTTGCGCCAGCCATGTTTACTCGAATAACTACACTCCTGGAAATGGAAAAAAGAACACATTGACACCGGTGTGTCAGACCCACCATACTTGCTCCGGACACTGCGAGAGGGCTGTACAAGCAATGATCACACGCACGGCACAGCGGACACACCAGGAACCGCGGTGTTGGCCGTCGAATGGCGCTAGCTGCGCAGCATTTGTGCACCGCCGCCGTCAGTGTCAGCCAGTTTGCCGTGGCATACGGAGCTCCATCGCAGTCTTTAACACTGGTAGCATGCCGCGACAGCGTGGACGTGAACCGTATGTGCAGTTGACGGACTTTGAGCGAGGGCGTATAGTGGGCATGCGGGAGGCCGGGTGGACGTACCGCCGAATTGCTCAACACGTGGGGCGTGAGGTCTCCACAGTACATCGATGTTGTCGCCAGTGGTCGGCGGAAGGTGCACGTGCCCGTCGACCTGGGACCGGACCGCAGCGACGCACGGATGCACGCCAAGACCGTAGGATCCTACGCAGTGCCGTAGGGGACCGCACCGCCACTTCCCAGCAAATTAGGGACACTGTTGCTCCTGGGGTATCGGCGAGGACCATTCGCAACCGTCTCCATGAAGCTGGGCTACGGCCCCGCACACCGTTAGGCCGTCTTCCGCTCACGCCCCAACATCGTGCAGCCCGCCTCCAGTGGTGTCGCGACAGGCGTGAATGGAGGGACGAATGGAGACGTGTCGTCTTCAGCGATGAGAGTCGCTTCTGCCTTGGTGCCAATGATGGTCGTATGCGTGTTTGGCGCCGTGCAGGTGAGCGCCACAATCAGGACTGCATACGACCGAGGCACACAGGGCCAACACCCGGCATCATGGTGTGGGGAGCGATCTCCTACACTGGCCGTACACCACTGGTGTTCGTCGAGGGGACACTGAACAGTGCACGGTACATCCAAACCGTCATCGAACCCATCGTTCTACCATTCCTAGACCGGCAAGGGAACTTGCTGTTCCAACAGGACAATGCACGTCCGCATGTATCCCGTGCCACCCAACGTGCTCTAGAAGGTGTGAGTCAACTACCCTGGCAAGCAAGATCTCCGGATCTGTCCCCCATTGAGCATGTTTGGGACTGGATGAAGCGTCGTCTCACGCGGTCTGCACGTCCAGCACGAACGCTGGTCCAACTGAGGCGCCAGGTGGAAATGGCATGGCAAGCCGTTCCACAGGACTACATCCAGCATCTCTACGATCGTCTCCATGGGAGAATAGCAGCCTGCATTGCTGCGAAAGGTGGATAAATACTGTACTAGTGCCGACATTGTGCATGCTCTGTTGCCTGTGTCTATGTGCCTGTGGTTCTGTCAGTGTGATCATGTGATGTATCTGACCCCAGGAATGTGTCAATAAAGTTTCCCCTTCCTGGGACAATGAATTCACGGTGTTCTTATTTCAATTTCCAGGAGTGTAGGTGCAACCAGGTGCAACTGAGAACAAAACACTGACTATCTGGCGACTGTCATCTGACAAAACAAAACGACGCAATACAACGCTTGTGTGGCGATTGCCAGAACTACAAACTATTACACTACCAAGGATGAGACAACTCCGTCAATTAGTTTGCCAGTTATGGACTTTTAAACAGTGGACACATTTTTTGGACCCCTGCGTATATTCCAAACTTGTAAAAATAACAAGTGCACCTTTAAGTATTGGTCCTTCAAAGTGTTGCAAATTGCAGTGCATATATCCACAACGACTTTTGAAATGGTGGGCTACGCTGTTCTATGGATAAAAGCCAGACTCTTATAAGAGTCTGGCTCAGTAGCAAGGAGACGTAATGTTCCAACCAGCCTGCAACGTAACAGGGCGTTTACTGGTATTTTATTCGTGATGTAGTCTAGTATGATCACAAAACGTATAAACATATGATTTAATTCTTACATTCGAGAATGTGAGACAGTCTCCCTCATGACTGTATCACACTTGCTAATTCAATCTTCTATCACAGACAGCAGCTTCAAGAAGCTCCGAAATTCATGCGGATCCTTGAGCCTCAGTTCTTGCATAAGCAGTAAATACACTCCCCTACATTTGTCCCTTCTATTTAGCCAGGATCGAGCTCAACAACGTCTGGTTCTACGCTAATCCGAAGATGTACTGTCACTGCCAGGGCAATAGCTCCAAAAACAAGTGGGTCCTCCATGTGCAAAATGCTGTATAAATGCATATACATGTGTAACCAAGTGTCGTAATATAAAACTAACTGCTGAGTCTGTAATTGAGAACAGTAGTAACCTACATAAAAGAAGAGCAATTTCGTAATAAATACTGATAAAAAACAATTTCTTATGAAATAGGAACCTTGTGTCACATAAATAATTCGAACGGATGATGTTCCAATATGTCACACGGTCCCCCTTGTGTTTCACGCGGAAGAACGAAAGCCTTTACAAGAGGTTGTTGGCGATTCGCAGTTTATCACTGTCTACTGCCCATGTGCTCCAAGTACATCCCGCGTGGATGATGTAACAGGTCTACGTGAACTAGCCAGTAGTTACAGATACGCACGCTTGGGGCGCTGGTGCATAGGTCTACGGTTTAGTCGCATCGTGTAAGACAGGCTTAATAGCTTCCTCGGCAGGGCATGTACGTGAATGGCGTCCCTGTTCTAGCCGTGAAGGGGTCACGTGTCTCGGTCCACATAGCAGGCGGCCCCGCAGATGCGTGAGGAAGCAGGAAGGAAGACAGAAAGAGAGAGAGAGAGCAGGCAGTCAGCGTTCCGCGAAGTCGGCCCCTCACCGCTGCTGCCCGCTTTCCCCAGCCTGACGCGAGAGTTGCCCCTCCTAAAGGTGAGGGCACTCTGGCTAAATTTTGCTGCATTGAGTGGAAGCAATAGGGTAGCCCCGAACATTGCTGAAATATGGCTGCAATACAGAACAATATTGCGGAATGGATGGGCAGTCTTGTTGATGGACCAGACTCCTTCAGTTAGTTGTTCCGAGATGTTAGCGGCGCCGACCACCAAGGATAGAGAATGTTTCGAATTGCCGAGCGATATTTTACTCAAAGTGTTTCCGCAATAGTGTTCTCGCCAACATTGCAGCTATTTGGCAGCAGTACACGGCAATACAGGCGTATGAACGGGCATATTACTGATCGATTGCCGGCCGCGGTGGCCGTGCGGTTCTAGGCGTTGCAGTCCGGAACCGTGGGACTGCTACGGTCGCAGGTTCGAATCATGCCTCGGGCATGGATGTGTGTGATGTCCTTAGGTTAGTTAGGTTTAAGTAGTTCTACGTTCTAGGGGACTGATGACCGCAGATGTTAAGTCCCAAAGTGCTCAGAGCCATTTGAACCATTTTGAACTGATCGATCAGACCTTGTGGCCGAGCTGTTCTAGGCGCTACAGTCTGGAACCGCGCGACCGCTACGGTCGCAGGTTCGAATCCTGCCTCGGGCATTGATGTGTGTGATGTCCTTAGGTTAGTTAGGTTTAAGTAGTTCTAAGTTGTAGGTGACTGATGACCTCAGAAGTAAAGTCCCATAGTGCTCAGAGCCATTTGAACCATTTGATCAGACTTTTGCAAGTACACTATGTGACCCAAAGTATCCGGCCACCAAGCTGAGAACGACTTACAAGTTCGTGGCGCCCTCCATTGGATATACTGGAATTCAATATGGTGTTGGCCCACCCTTAGCCTTGATGACACCTTCCACTCTAGCAGGTATACGTTCAAGCAGGTGCTGGAAGGTTTCTTGGGGAATGAAAGCCCATTCTTCACGGAGTCCTGCGCTGAGGAGAGGTATCGACGTCAGTCGGTGAGTCCTGGCACAAATTCGGTGCTCCAAAACACCCCGAAGGTGTTCTATAGGGTTCAGGTCAGGGAAGTTATTGTCGTCTCACCATTCCACCTCAGGCCATGCATTATGAAGAGGTGCTCGACCGTGTTGAAAGATGCAATCGCCATCCCCGAATTGCTCTTCAACGGTGGGAAGCAAGAAGGTGCTTAAAACATCAATGTAGGCCTGTGCTGTGATTAGTGCCACGCAAAACAACATGGGGTGCAAGCCCCCTGCATGAGAAATACGACCACACCATAACACCAACGCCTCCGAATTTTACTGTAGGCACTACACATGCTGGCAGATGACGTTCACCGGGTATTCGCCGCTCCCACACCCTGCCATCGATCGCCATATTGAGTCACTCCACATAACGTTTTTCCACTGTTCAATCGTCCAATGTTTACTCTCCTTACACCAAGCGAGGCTTCGTTTGGCATTTACCGGCGTGATGTGTGGCTTATGAGCAGCCGCTCGACTATGAAATCCAAGTTTTCTCACCTCCTACCTAACTATCATAGTACATCCAGCGAATCGTGACGCAGTTTGCAATACATGTGTGATGCTGTGGATAGATGTCTGCCTATTACACATTACGACCCTCTTCAACTGTCGCCGGTCTCTGTCAGTCAACAGACGAGATCGGCCTATACGCTTTTGTGCTGTACGTGTCCCTTCACGTTTCCACTTCACTATCACATCGTAAACAGTGGACCTAGCGATGTTTAGGAGAGTGGAAATCTCTCGTACAGCCGTATGACACAAGTGACACCCAATCGCCTGACCACGTTCGAAGTCCGTGAGTTCCACGGAGCGCCCCATTCTGCTCATTCATTATGTATAATGACTACTGACGTCGCTGATATGCAGTACGTGGCAGTAAGTGGAAGCACAATGCACCTAATATGAAAAACGTATGTTTTTGGGGGTGTCCGGATACTTTTGATCACATAGTGCAATTGCCGATGTATTGCCGCGGTATTTCCAGTGGTGAAGAATATTCGATATTTCCGTTTGCACAGGCCATATTTTACTGCAATGTGTGGTTGCGGTAGTATTGCTGTGAAAACCGCTGTGGAGTGTCTCCAATACAAGGCTGTATAGCGGTACGGAGCGCCAATACCGCCCCAAGAGCAGTAGGTAGCGCACGGGTCTCGCATTCCGCTAGACGACGGTTCAAACTTGCATCCGACCATCCAGATTTTTTCGTGGTTTCCCTAAATCGCTTAAGCCAAATGACGGGATGGTTCCTTACAAATAGTACAGCCGCTCTCCTTCTCCATCTTTCCCTAATCCAAGGACCTCGCCAGTGCTAGTCTGCCTTTTCTCTCCTCCTTGCTGCGTCAGTCATGGGTTATTTTGCTGCCTAGGTAGCAGAATTCCTTAACTTCGTTTTCTTCGTGATCATCAGTCCTGATGTTAACGGGTTAGGACGTCAAAAATTTATAAAAATTTGGGTTCACAAAAATACGACTAGTTGGAAGCGCACTTCTTCCTGAATGATTTGATGTATAAAACATATACATCCTGTTACAAAAAGGTACGGCCAAACTTTCAGGAAACATTCCTCACACACAAAGAAAGAAAATATATTATTTGGACATGTGTCTGGAAACGCTTACTTTCCATTTTAGAGTTCATTTTATTACTTCTCTTCAAATCACATTCATCATGGAATGGAAACACACAGCAACAGAACGTACCAGCGTGACTTCAAACACTTTGTTACGGGAAATGTTCAAAATATCCTCCGTTAGCGAGGATACATGCATCCACCCTCCGTCGCATGGAATCCCTGATGCGCTGATGCAGCCCTGGAGAATGGCGTGTTGTATCACAGCCGTCCACAATACGAGCACGAAGAGTCTCTACATTTGGTACCGGGGTTGCGTAGACAAGAGCTTTCAAATGCCCCCGTAAATGAAAGTCAAGAGGGTTGAGGTCAGGAGAGCGTGGAGGCCATGGAATTGGTCCGCCTCTACCAATCCATCGGTCACCGAATCTGTTGTTGGGAAGCGTACGAACATTTCGACTGAAATGTGCAGGAGCTCCATCGTGCATGAACCACATGTTGTGTCGTACTTGTAAAGGCACATGTTCTAGCAGCACAGGTAGAGTATCCCGTATGAAATCATGATAACGTGCTCCATTGAGCGTAGGTGAAAGAACATGGGGCCCAATCAAGACATCACCAACAATGCCTGCCCAAACGTTCACAGAAAATCTGTGTTGATGACGTGATTGCACAATTTCGTGCGGATTCTCGTCAGCCCACACATGTTGATTGTGAAAATTTACAATTTGATCGCGTTGGAATGAAACCTCATCCGTAAAGAGAACATTTGCACTGAAATGAAGATTGACACATTGTTGGATGAACCATTCGCAGAAGTGTACCCGTGGAGGCCAATCAGCTGCTGATAGTGCCTGCACACGCTGTACACGATACGGAAACAACTGGTTCTCCCGTAGCACTCTCCATACAGTGACGTGGTCGATAATGTTACCTTGTACAGCAGCAACTTCTCTGACGCTGACATTAGGGTTATCGTCAACTGCACGAAGAATTGCCTCGTCCATTGCATGTGTCCTCGTCGTACTAGGTCTTCCCCAGTCGCGAGTCATAGGCAGGAATGTTCCGTGCTCCCTAAGACGCCGATCAATTGCTTCGAACGTCTTCTTGTCGGGACACCTTCGTTCTGGAAAACCTTCCCGATGCAAACGTACCACGCCACGACTATTGCCCAGTGCTAATACATACATCAAATAGGCATCTGCTAACTCCGCATTTGTAAACATTGCACTGACTGCAAAACCACGTTCGTGATGAACACTAACCTGTTGATGCTAATTACTGATGTGGTTGATGCTAGTACTGTAGAGCAATGAGTCGCATGTCAACACAACCACCGAAGTCAATATTACCTTCCTTCAATTGGGCCAAGTGGCGGTGAATCGAGGAAGTACAGTACATACTGACGAAACTAAAATGAGCTGTAACATGGAAATTAAGCGTTTCCGGACACATGTCCACATAACATCTTTTCTTTATTTGTGTGTGAGGAATGTTTCCTGAAAGTTTGGCCGTACCTTTTTGTAGCACCCTGTATATTTGAGAGATTACAATGTACGTTATTTGTTCTTAAGTGTACCAAGATGCAGAGCCACACCCCTTGGCACATATACTTCTGTCATACTTAAGTGTATTTCCCTCTCTAGAATTCGAATGTTTATATTTGCTCCAGGGATTGTCATATGTGAAACAGAGGACTACCTTTACTGCTGCTATAGACATTGATTTTGTTTGTTCTCTGTTTTGAAAAGCTTGTAGTGTGGTGTTGTGAATTTCGAAACGATTTTCATTTGGCAATAACAAGGAACACACGGGGCTGGAAAAATATGAAGCAAGGAGTTGAGGCCTTATACTTCCAAAAAATGTCCACAAACAATAAGCCTATCCACAACTTGTGCCCAAAAGGAAGTGAATCATGGTGTGGCTACCAAAGGTCAAATGATGGCGGTGAAGAATATCATCACAGGAATTATGTATCAACTGCTGTAATGGAATCCATCAAACTTATATTCAGGGAGCTTGCAAATGAAAACTTATTGAAGAAATGTCTTCATGGCGGTACCCAAAACCCTAATGAAAGTTTTAACCAAGGTGTATGGGAAAGATAGCCAAAAAAACCATTTTTGTGGGAATAAATCCTCTTGCTGTTGTTGTTTATGATGCAGTTTCATGTTTTATTGATGGTTTGCAAAGCAGGAAATATGTTTTCGAGAAAATGGGAATTAAGCCCGGAGTGAACTGCGCCAAAGCTTTGTATGCGATAGAGAGAGAGAGAGCGTGTAGCGAAAACAGATAAGTCATTTTTGGAGGTGATGAAATTAAGAAGAGTGCATCATAGGAATGTGAAAAGGAAGAAAACTGATTTAGAAAATGAAAAAGTTCGTGCTTATGGTGGTAGACAGTTCTAAAAGAATGCCAAATACAAGCAGAAACTTTAACGGTCATTTTCCGCAAAACACAAATTTCTACATTTCAAATGTAACATGCCAAATAAAAATCCTACTTGTTTCAAACTTTGTATGCTTATTAAACACAAATTCCTTAACTCAAAACCAGAATTTTCCAAATCTATTAAAAACTGGGGTAAAAAAAGAAAAAATTAATTATAAAATTTGAGTTTTTTCTAAACATGAAGTTTAAAATGTAACAGCTCATTTCTTTTTTCATAAATTAAATAAAGTCTAGAGTTTCATACAGCTGTAAGTATGGTTTGTATGCTGTGCAAAATTCATGGAAGAATCTCTTTTACTTAAGAAAAGTGTACATATAGCAGTGTACATATAGTGTATAGCAGTGTACATATAACAAATGCAGCCAATAATAAGTGAAAAATGATGAAATTTCACATGTAAAAGAAATTTATTTTATGTTTTTTAACTTTCACTGCTATGGGTGTGAATCCTGAATCTTTCCTGGTCATGCTGACAAAGTTTTATGAATTTATTTGTAAAAGTATAGACAGTGGAAATTAAAATGTCCTGTGGTGCCTCTCCTGCGTGACGTCCTAGCCCCCTTAAGTTTCTCGCTACTCTCATTTCTGCTCCTTCTCATTACTTTCGTCTTTCTTCGATTTACTCTCAATCCATATTCTGTACTCTTTAGACTGTTAACTCCATTCAACACATCCAGCAATTATTCTTCACTTTAACTGAGGAAAGCAATGTCACCAGCGAATCTTATCATCGATATCCGCTCACCTTGAATTTCAGTTCAACTCTTGAATCTTTCTTTTATTTCCGTCAATGCTTCTTCGATATATAGATTGCGCAAAAGGGGCGGAAGACTATGTCACTGTCTTACACCCTTTTTAACCTCAGCATTTCTTTCTTGGTTTTCCACTCTTATTGTCCCCTCTTGGCTCTTCTACGTATCGAACATTGTTGGACATCTGCATCATCACAGGGGATGAGACCTGGTGCTGCCAACGTCATCCCACCAAGTGACAGTCAGTGGCATGGTGTTCATCGTCCCGCCCCCAGCCCCCCCTCCCCTTTCCTTTGGGCAGAAAAATGGGATGATCATCGTCTTGTTCTTGAATTTTGGGAGCCAACTCTTTTTGGATGCAGAGAAGACAAAGTCCATGCGATTCACTGTCGTCTGGTGTCTAGGTCATACTGTAGCACCAGGTCTCATCTCTTTTAACGGTGATGATGTTTGGTTTTTGGGGCGCTCAACTGCGTGATCATCAGATCGCGATCATCAGATCCCCACACTCAGCAGTTCTGTGTGTTCACCTCACCCCGTCAGAGAAAGATGATCTTCGTCTGTCCATGGGATGGTCCAGGGCCAGCCCTCGCCAACTTCAATCCTTGCGAGAATGTGGACAGCGTCGTCGTTGTGCGTCCTGTGGTGCAAGCTGCTGTACGATATGGACCTTGTATGGATACCATTTGAGAATGGTTTGAAGCACCTTCCATACAATGGACCACGGGATGTTCAACTGTCATGACACACTACACGGACTGCCTGACGATCGGGAATTGCGCGCAGCGTTGCCTGCCATAGCAACAGCGATTTCGTCAACCACCTCTGGTGTAACCGGTCGTTGGCCTCTTCCTGAAGCGACGCCCAGTTCTCCAGTTGCTTCGAACTTCCAATCATACTGCGCACAGTAGGTGGAGAAAGAGGACCCTTCTGTAATCCTCTCTGTAATATTCTCGAAGTGCAGCTGCACCATTACTGTTGTTTTGTTAACAGAGCTTCATCAATAATGCCCTGCTCCTTTTGTCCAAGCTCATGTCGACACATCAACAAGTGCACTGCAACTGGTCAGGTGTGCGCGAGACTAAACATCAGGATGACTGATCATGGCAGCTTGTGGCCATAGTTGGAACTGGACGGTGGCACTGTGATGCATGGGAATTTTGCACCCTATACTCTCGACATTAATGCTACCCAGTTTGGTACTCGTACAGTAATTAGTCTCCGTGTATAACGTGTTAAATGAAAGTTTAATTATAACCACCAGGTGTATGCGGGGTGAACTGGTATATCTGTGAAGTGTGCTACCATCTAGCGGGATTTGTGCGAAACGAAGGAGAACAAGAGTTGGCTGCAATGTGCTACCATCTGGTGGCACTGCTGTAAACTTTTAGTTGAGTGCTAAGGGCTAGCAGTGCACGCCTTGAGCCATGCATGCTGTTTATCAAATCGGTACGTCTTTAGCCTGTATGGCAATGACGTCACGCCAGTTGGGCATGCGCAAAGGCTCCTTAAAACGTGCACAACCCAAAGTGTGCTCGCGACCCTGATACTAAGTTCCACAGAGTCTAGAGGAGTAACAATGAAGTACAGAGCAGTAGATTTAACGCCGAGTATTTCACATTACAGCATCTACATTGTGTTTAACAGCATTCAAAGAAAAATAACTAACAACTCGGAAAGGTGTCAAAAGTCAGCGGGTTCACGTGCTCTTGTGCTCTTATAGAGCAGCCGCCACTTCATGTGGGATGTATCAGTATTCCCATTCATACAGTTGCAGGTGAATTCCCATATAAATTTTTATACAACATACCTGCAGGGAAATAACAGCGATTGGTCTACTTATAACCAATTGTTCAAAATGACAGCCACAATTTCATTACAGTAGAGTGTCGATTATCCGAAATAATTGGGGGACATGGGTGTTCGGAAAACTGGTTTGTTCGGATGATCGAACTGTACATTTTTATTTGCCAAAAAGAAGTAGTGTACAGTAAATTTATTCACAAAAACAGGCATCTCTTTTAGTATCACAAAGTAACATACAAAGGCAACTTCAGTAGGAATATACAGTAATAATCTCGTAGTTGTCCCTCATAGAAAGGACAACATGTTTACATTTCAGCATTTTGTATCGTCAAGTTCACTTCTTCACGCAGCAGCACACAAGTGGTCGTAACAGAGAACAGAAGGTGACTGTTTGCACCGTGAGAAGCTCTTCTTGGGGGGGCGCAATCCTTCAAACTGCGCGGAGCGGCACGCCTCAAGCTGGCGCAGCTGTTGGTGTGAACAGCTTTGATACTGCCGCTACTTCCACTGCCAGTGCCAAGGCGACAGAAGTGTGCTGATCGTTGAAACACAGCGACCAGCGACTGGTGGCTTGGCCGGTCAGCAGCGCCTTGTGAAGGCCCCATCAGAAGCAATGTTCCGCCAGTGGTGGCCCAGTGCGGCGACTACTGTGGGAAACGTGGGTTGGGAGTGAGGGGGATGATGGACGGTAGGGTGGGAGAGTAACAGGTGCGAGCGAGTACACAGTTCGGTTAAGCGGTAGTTCAGTTGATCGAAGTTCGGATAATCGACGCTCTACTGTATTTATTTTGTCGCCAACCAGTTTCAACCCGCGATGGGGTCATCTTCAAGGCAGCTACCAACCGTGCACAGGCACGGTGACGACTGCAGCGAGCGACCAAATGGTGTAAATAGCCTTGAAGATGACCCCATCGCGGGTTGAAACTGGTTGGCGACAAGCTAAATAATGCGATTAGGAGTGTTATTTTGAACAATTCAATTCGCGTAACTTTGTGGCTCAGCTAAAACGTATCTTCTGGTAAACCTTCCGGGATGTAACGTCGTGGTCCATGAAACTCTTCAGCTCCTAACGTTTCGTCCAGAGCTGCGCTGGACATCTTCAGAGGGGCAAGACTCACCGGAGGAGGAACACCCCTCTGAAGATGTCCAGCGCAGCTCTGGACGAAACGTTAGGAGCTGAAGAGTTTCATGGACCACGACCTTACATCCCGGAAGGTTTACCAGAAGATATGTCATCCGGTCGTGAAAGCCTTCATACTATGATCAGCTAAAACGCTACGAGAACACGGAGACTGACAGTGGTGGTGGTGTTGGCAGGAAGCGATGAGGCGGCCCACGTACGTCGCCGCGGCGCTGCTGCTCGCAGCTCTATCGCCGTCTCTGGCGGCCGACGCTGACCCCGGAGCGTCACCGCCGCTGCCGTCGCCGACGGCGGCGACCAAGACCTCCACCACCACTGCCTCCGCGACCACGACCACGACCACGACCACCAGCGCGAGCGGCACGACCTCGGGCGGCGGCGCGTCCGTGACGCGCACGGCGCTGCACGTGTCGCGCAGCCTGGACCCGGCCGGCACGGAGACGCTGGCGGTGCGCACGCGCTCCGGCGACGTCGCGACGCTGCTGGTGAAGCGCCGCGGCGCCAAGGCGGCGACGCCGCCCCCGCCGCGCCCCGTCAGCGTCGTGTCGCCCGCGCTGACCGTCGGCGACGCCGGCGCCGGCGCCGGCGGCTCGGACCGCAGCGTCGCGGTCAGGGGCAAGCTGACGTTCGCCGACCCTCACCACCAGGCGTCGACGCTCGACGTCGTGCCGCGGCCCGTCAAGGTCGTCTTCGGCGAGCAGGCGTCGCCTTCGCCGTCGGCCAAAGCTCTGTTCCTCCAGCCCCAGGACTCCACTGACGGTTCGTACCGACTCGCCGCTCGCTGCCGCCTACAGTGTATGCTGATAACCGAAACATTATCACCACCTGCTTAATACACACATCGAAAAAAGTTTTGCATCACCTCGGTACCGAGAAATGAAATAGACATCAACATAGGCGAGTTGTGCGACTGGATTCGTGATTTCGTGTCAGGAAGTCGCAGTTTGTAGTACGAGGTGCATTCAAGTTCTAAGGCCTCCGATTTTTTTTCTAATTAACTACTCACTCGAAATCGATGAAACTGGCGTTACTTCTCGACGTAATCGCCCTGCAGACGTACACATTTTTCACAACGCTGTCGCCACGATTCCATGGCAGCGGCGAAGGCTTCTTTAGGAGTCTGTTTTGACCACTGGAAAATCGCTGAGGCAATAGCAGCACGGCTGGTGAATGTGGGGCTACGGAGATTGTCTTTCATTGTTTGAAAAAGCCAAAAGTCACTAGGAGCCAGGTCAGGTGAGTAGGGAGCATGAGGAATCACTTTAAAGCTCTTATCACGAAGAAACTGTTGCGTAACGTTAGCTCGATGTGCGGGTGCGTTGTCTTGGTGAAACAGCACACGCACAGCCCTTCCCGGACGTTTCTGTTGCAGTGCAGGAAGGAATTTGTTCTTCAAAACATTTTCGTAGGATGCACCTGTTACCGTAGTGCCCTTTCGAACGCAATGGGTAAGGATTACGCCCTCGCTGTCCCATAAAATGGACACCATCATTTTTTCAGCACTAGCGGTTACCCGAAATTTTTTGGTGGCGGTGAATCTGTGTGTTTCCATTGGGCTGACTGCCCTTTGTTTCTAGATTGAAAAATGGCATCCACGTCTCATCCATTGTCACAACCGACGAAAAGAAAGTCCCATTCATGCTGTCATTGCGCGTCAACATTGCTTGGCAACATGCCACACGGGCAGCCGTGTGGTCGTCCGTCAGCATTCGTGGTACCCACCTGGATGACACTTTTCGCATTTTCAGGTCGTCATGCAGGATTGTGGGCACAGAACCCACAGAAATGCCAACTCTGGAGGCGATCTGTTCAACAGTCATTCGGCGATCCCCCAAAACAATTATCTCCACTTTCTCGATCATGTCGTCAGACCGGCTTGTTTCGGTTTGTTGTCACACGATGTTCTGCCTTCATTAAACTGTCGCACCCACAAACGCACTTTCGACACATCCATAACTCCATCACCACATGTCTCCTTCAACTGTCGATGAATTTCAATTGGTTTCACACCACGCAAATTCAGAAAATGAATGATTGCACGCTATTCAAGTAAGGAAAACGTCACCATTTTAAGTATTTAAAACAGTTCTCATTCTCGCCGCTGGCGGTAAAAATCCATCTGCCGTACGGTGGTGCCATCTCTGGGACGTATTGACAATGAATGCGGCCTCATTTTAAAACAATGCGCATGTTTCTACCTCTTTCCAGTCTGGAGAAAAAAAAATTGGAGGCCTTAGAACTTGAATACACCTCCTAATAGACGGCAAATCACGAGTAAAACTGAAGTGATATCAGGTGTTCCCCAGGGAAGAACCCAGCACGTTGTTATCAATGGAGAGACGTCTACAGACGTTAAAGTAACCTCTGGCGTGCCACAGGGGAGTGTTATGGGACCATTGCTTTTCACAATATATATATAAATGACCTAGTAGATAGTGTCGGAAGTTCCATGCGGCTTTTCGCGGATGATGCTGTAGTATACAGAGAAGTTGCAGCATTAGAAAATTGTAGCGAAATGCAGGAAGATCTGCAGCAGATAGGCACTTGGTGCAGGGAGTGGCAACTGACCCTTAACATAGACAAATGTAATGTATTGCGAATACATAGAAAGAAGGATCCTTTATTGTACGATTATATGATAGCGGAACAAACACTGGTAGCAGTTACTTCTGTAAAATATCTGGGAGTATGCGTGCGGAACGATTTGAAGTGGAATGATCATATAAAATTAATTGTTGGTAAGGCGGGTACCAGGTTGAGATTCATTGGGAGAGTCCTTAGAAAATGTAGTCCATCAACAAAGGAGGTGGCTTGCAAAACACTCGTTCGACCTATACTTGAGTGTTGCTCATCAGTGTGGGATCCATACCAGATCGGGTTGACGGAGGAGATAGAGAAGATCCAAAGAAGAGCGGCACGTTTCGTCACAGGGTTATTTGGTAACCGTGATAGCGTTACGGAGATGTTTAGCAAACTCAAGTGGCAGACTCTGCAAGAGAGGCGCTCTGCATCGCGGTGTAGCTTGCTCGCCAGGTTTCGAGAGGGTGCGTTTCTGGATGAGGTATCGAATATATTGTTTCCCCCTACTTATACCTCCCGAGCAGATCACGAAGGTAAAATTAGAAAGATTCGAGCGCGCACGGAGG
The DNA here is from genome assembly GCF_021461395.2 of Schistocerca americana. NCBI lineage: Eukaryota > Metazoa > Arthropoda > Insecta > Orthoptera > Acrididae > Schistocerca > Schistocerca americana. The sequence goes on from NC_060127.1 coordinate 48,813,449, forward strand.
CTTTCAGACAGTCGTTCTTCCCGCGAACCATACGCGACTGGAACGGAAAAGGGAAGTAATGACAGTGGCACGTTAAGTGTCCTCCACCACACACCGTTGGGTGGTTTGCGGAGTATAAATGTAGATGTAGAAGCGTCCTGGGACCTCTGCTGTTCCTGATCTATATAAATGACCTGGGTGACAGTCGGAGCAGTTCTCTTAGGTTGTTCGCAGATGATTCTGTAATTTACCGTCTAGTAAGGTCATCCGAAGACCAGTATCGGTTGCAAAGCGATTTAGAAAAGATTGCTGTATGGTGTGGTAGGTGGCGGTTGACGCTAAATAACGAAAAGTGTGAGGTGATCCACATGAGTTCCAAAAGAAACACGTTGGGATTCGATTACTCGATAAATAGTACAATTCTCAAGGCTGTCAATTCAACTAAGTACCTGGGTGTTAAAATTACGAACAACTTCAGCTGGAAAGACCACATAGATAATATTGTGGGGAAGGCGAGCCAAAGGTTGCGTTTCATTGGCAGGACAGTTCGAAGATGCAACAAGTCCACTAAAGAGGCAGCTTACACTACACTAATTCGTCCTCTGTTAGAATATTGCTGCGCGTTGTGGGATCCTTACCGGGTGGGATTGACGGAGGACATCGAAAGGGTGCAAAAAAGGTCAGCTCGTTTTGTATTAATACGTAATAGGGGAGAGAGTGTGGCAGATATGATACGCGAGTTGGGATGGAAGTCATTAAAGCAAAGAAGTTTTTCGTCGTGGCGAGATCTATTTACGAAATTTCAGTCGCCAACTTTCTCTTCCAAGTGCGGAAATATTTTGTTGAGCACAACCTACATAGGCAGGAATGACCATCAAAATAAAATAAGAGAAATCAGAGCTCGAACAGTAAGGTTTAGGTGTTCGTTTTTGCCGCGCGCTGTTCGGGAGTGGAATGGTAGAGAGATAGTATGATTGTGGTTCGATGAACTCTCTGCCAAGCAGTTAAATGTGAATTGCAGAGTAGTCTTGTAGATGTAGATAGGCGATCACATCTCGGTCGGCGAACGATTCCAATCTAGGTAGAGAGGCATTCTCACATCGGACGATAGCTAAACCATCCACTTCCAGAACTCCCTGAGCCAGCGTCAAGACTGAAATTAACTCGACATTCACGGAAAAAAATGGGTCCATTTAATATGACACTTTGTGCGGTGCCATTAATTCCAACTTTATTCTCGAAGCACATTATGTGTTTGTAAACTGGCATGCGATGGCGACGTTGACGATATACACGTCGATGAGGCATAGTGGCTTCAATGATATTGCAGACAGAGCTCACAGCGGAGTGGTTCCGCTGGCGTGCACTGCCCTCTTATATAGGGAGCGAACGACCTTGCTTACGTATCGCAGCTGATAAGGGACTTAGACTCTGCAGGCACCAGAATGAGGGATGTTATCCCGTACGCGCGCTGTTGTAGCTCTAGCAGCGCGCTCCTGCTGGTGCGCCGTCCTTATCACTTGGCGCAAAGCCGAGGCGGGTGGTTTGTGTCACCGACTTGCTAGGCGCTCAGCGGGCTGTGCGGCAATATGCTTTTGATTTTTTTTCAAACTGTTGTATCAAAAAAATGGCTCTGAGCACTATGGGACTTAACATCTATGGTCATCAGTCCTCTAGAACTTAGAACTACTTAAACCTAACTAACCTAAGGACATCACACAACACCCAGCCATTACGAGGCAGAGAAAATCCCTGACTCCGCCGGGGATCGAACCCGGGAACCCGGGCGTGGGAAGCGAGAACGCTACCGCACGACCACGAGATGCGGGCAACTGTTGTATCCTTGAGCTCCCGGTTCGCGATGTACGCTCCCCAGTTGATGGCTGACGCTACAGATCACACATTGTAAATAATTATAGTACAGGGTTACATCACCAGTTAAAGTTTGAAACGTCCCCTTAGAAAAATTAATGAATGATTGTGCTTAAACTGACACACAATATTTTTAGCGCAACGCAATCTGACTTTCAATAATCCCCACAAAAGAACGGCCCCGACTAACATTAACCTATGTTGTTGTTGTTGTTGTGGTCTTCAGTCCTGAGACTGGTTTGATGGAGCTCTCCATGCTACTCTAACCTGTGCAAGCTTCTTCATCTCCCAGTACCTACTGCAACCTACATACTTCTGAATCTGATTAGTGAATTCATCTCTTGGTCTCCCTCTACGATTTTTACCCTCCACGCTGCCCTCCAATACTAAATTGGTGATCCCTTGATGCCTCAGAACATGTCCTACCAACCGATCCCTTCTTCTGGTCAAGTTGTGCCACAAACTCCTCTTCTCCCCAATCCTATTCAGTACCTCCTCATTAGTTATGTGATCTACCCAACTCATCTTCAGCATTCTTCTGTAGCACCACATTTCAAAAGCTTCTATTCTCTTCTTGTCCAAACTATTTATCGTCCATGTTTCACTTCCATACATGGCTACACTCCATACAAATACTTTCAGAAAAGACTTCCTGACACTTAAATCTATACCCGATGTTAACAAATTTCTCTTCTTCAGAAACGCTTTCCTTGCCATTGCCAGTCTACATTTTATATCCTCTCTACTTCGACCATCATCAGTTATTTTGCTCCCCAAATAGCAAAACTCCTTTACTACTTTAAGTGTCTGATTTCCTAATCTAATACCCTCAACATCACCCGACTTAATTAGACTACATTCCATTATCCTCGTTTTGCTTTTGTTGATGTTCATCTTATATCCTCCCTTCAAGACACCATCCATTCCGTTATAGTTATTGATTCCTGATAATGACAGCCTCTTGAGTAGTCCCCGCCCGGAGATCCGAATGGGGGACTATTTTACCTCCGGAATATTTTACCCAAGAGGACGCCATCATCATTTAATCATACAGTAAAGCTGCATGCCCTCGGGAAAAACTACGGCCGTAGTTTCCCCTTGCTTTCAGCCGTTCGCAGTACCAGCACAGCAAGGCCGTTTTGGTTATTATTACAAGGCCAGATCAGTCAATCATCCAGACTGTTGCCCTTGCAACTACTGAAAAGGCTGCTGCCCCTCTTCAGGAACCACACGTTTGTCTGGCCTCTCAACAGATACCCCTCCGTTGTATCGCTGAGGCACGGAAGCCTCCCCACCAACGGCAAGGTCCACGGTTCAAGGGGGGGGGGGGCATTAACCTATAACTTTCACAACTCAGTTAGCTCACAAAAATCTTCGTTACTCGTACTACTGCAATACAGCGAGCGCAACTGCTGCCAGCTAAATAAAAGATTCTAACTACTGAAGGCACTAACTACTGATAGGCATAGTTAGCAAATGAAAGATTTTGATAGAGAACAAACAATGTATTTACCTTAATAGTGTTCAAAAGTTATAATATATATAGCAGTTCATGGCATCCAGTCTCACAAATTTACTGTCTCTGATGGACACACGTCCAGATCATCCGCTCTCGAAACTCCGCCATCTCACTTCCCCACATCCACCACTGCTGGCGGCTCACCTCCAACTGCGCAACGCTACGCGTTGTTAACATCCAACTGCCCAACACTACAATAGCAATATTGGAACAACGCAGACCAGCCACAGACTTAACACAGCACAGTCAGTGATTTTCATATAGAGCGCTACGTGGCGTTACCAACATAAAAACCTGAACAGCCTACTTACAAGTTACATTCTCAGCAAGTACACCAAGTCCTTTCATCCATACATGTATTTTTTCTTCATTACTAACTTTACGACAGGAGCGGGTGTACAAGGCATATTAATATATATATATAACTAGGTCTAGATTGGGGCTTAGCATCTATTCCACAATGCCAGGTCTTGTAGGCGATAAAATCTCGGTCGGCGAACGATTCCAATCCAGGTAGAGAGGCATTCTCACATCGGACGATAGCTAAACCATCCACTTCCAGAACTCCCTGAGCCAGCGTCAAGACTGAAATTAACTCGACATCCACGGAAAAAAAGGGTCCATTTAATATGACACTTTGTGCAGTGCCATTAATTCAAAGTTTATTCTCGAGGCTCATTATGTGTTTGTAAACTGGCATGCGATGGCGACGTTGACGATATACACGTCGACGAGGCATAGTGGCTTCAATGCTGTTGCAGACAGCGCTCACAGCGGAATGGTTCCGCTGGCGTGCACTGCCCGCTTATATAGGGAGGACATTTCCGCCCTTTTTATTGCTCATTAAAACCACACGTTGCATGTTGTACCACCATACAGTGAGATCTTCAGAGGTGGTGGTCCAGATTGCTGTAAGCACTGGTACCTCTAATACCCAGTAGCACGTCCTCTTGCATTGATACGTGCCTGTAGTCGTCGTGGCCTACTATCCACAAGTTCATCAAGGCACCGTTCGTCCAGATTGTTCCACGTCTCAACGGCGGCTACGCGTAGATTCCTCAGAGTGGTTGGTGGGTCACGTCGTCCATAAACAGGCCTTTCAAATGGTTTAAATGGCTCTGAGCACCACCATACAGCGAGACCTTCAAGGTGGTGGTCCAGATTGCTGTACACACGTCTAATACCCAGCAGCACGTCCTCTTACATTGATAGGTGCCTGTATTCGTCGTGGCCTACTATCTCAAGTTCATCAAGGCACTGTTGGTCCAGATTGTTCCACGTCTCAACGGCGGCTACGCGTAGATTCCTCAGAGTGGTTGGTGGGTCACGTCGTCCATAAACAGGCCTTTCAAATGGTTTAAATGGCTCTGAGCACCACCATACAGCGAGACCTTCAAGGTGGTGGTCCAGATTGCTGTACACACCTCTAATACCCAGTAGCACGTCCTCTTACATTGATACGTGCCTGTAGTCGTCGTGGCCTACTATCCACAAGTTCATCAAGGCACCGTTCGTCCAGATTGTTCCACGTCTCAACGGCGACTACGCGTAGATTCCTCAGAGTGGTTGGTGGGTCACGTCGTCCATAAACAGGCCTTTCAAATGGTTTAAATGGCTCTGAGCTCCACCATACAGCGAGACCTTCAAGGTGGTGGTCCAGATTGCTGTACACACCTCTAATACCCAGCAGCACGTCCTCTTACATTGATACGTGCCTGTATTCGTCGTGGCCTACTATCTCAAGTTCATCAAGGCACTGTTGGTCCAGATTGTCCCACGTCTCAACGGCGACTAGGTGTAGATCCCTCAGAGTGGTTGGTGGGTCACGTCATCCACAAACAGGCCTTTCAAATGGTTCAAATGGCTCTGAGCCCCATGCGACTTAACATCGGAGGTCATCAGTCCCCTAATCAGTCCCCTAGAACTTAGAACTAGGTCAGTCTAACTACCCAAAGGACATCATACACGTCCATGCCCGAGGCAGGATTCGAACCTGCGACCGTAGCAGTCGCGCGCTTCCGGACTGAAGCGTCTAGAACCGCTTGGCCACCACGGCCGGCACAGCCCTTTCCAATCTATCCCAGGCATGTTCCATAGGGTTCATATATTGGGAACATGCTGGCCACTCTAGTCGATTCCGTTACCCAGAAGGAAGTTATTCACAAGATGTGAACGATGGGGAGGGGGGAGGGGGACGAATTGTTGTCCACAAAGACGAATGCCTCGCCAATATGCTGCCGATATGGTTGTACTATCGGTCGGAAATGGCATTCACGTATACGTGTCGTACAGCCGTTCCGGCGCTATCCATAACCACCAGAGGCGTACGTCGGCCCCACATAACGCCATCCCAAAACGGCAGGGAACCCCCACCTCACTGCACTCACTGGACAGTGTGTCTAAGGCCTTCAGCCTGGCTGCATGGCCTCAAACACATCTCCGATGATTGTCTGCTTGAAGGCATATGCGACACTCATCGGTGAAGAGAACGTGATGCCATTCCTGAGCGGTCTATTCGGCATGTTGTTGGGCCCATCTGTACCGCGCTGCATGATGTCGTGGTTGCGAAGATGGACCTCGCCATGGACGTCGGGAGAGACATTGCGCATCATGCAGCGTATTGTGTACAGTTTGAGTCGTAACACGATGTCCTGCGGCTGCACAAAAAGCGTTGTTCAACATGGTGGCGTTGCTGTCCGGTTTCCTCCGAGCCATAATTCGTAGGTAGCGGACATCCACTGCAGTAGTAGCCCTTGGGCAGTCTAAGCGAGGCATGACATTGACACTCCCCGTCTCTCTGCATCTCCTCCATGTCCGAACAACATCACTTTGGTTCACTCAGAGACCTGGACACTTCCCTTGTTAGAGCCCTTCCTGGCACAAAGTAACAATGCGGATGCGATCGAACCTCGATATTGACCGTCTAGGCATGGTTGAACTGCAGACAACACGAGCCATGTACATCCTTCCTAGTGGAATGACTGGAACTTATCGGCTGTTGGACACCCTCTGTCTATGATGATGATGATGTTTGGTTTGTGGGGCGCTCAACTGCGTGGTTATCAGCGCCCATACAAGTATCCAATCTTTGCTCAGTCCAATTCCGCCACTTTCCTGGATGATGATGAAATGATGAGGACAACACAAACACCCAGTCATCTCGAGGCAGATGAAAATCCCTGACCCCGCCGGGAATCGAACCCGGGACCCCGTGCTCGGGAAGCGAGAACGCTACCGCGAGACCACGAGCGGCGGACCCCCTCTGTCTAATAGGCGTTGCTCATGCATGGTTGTTTACATCTTTGGGCGGGTTTAGTGACATCTCTGAACAGTCAAAGGGTCTCTATGATTCAATATCCACAGTCAACGTCTGTCTTCACTTGTTCTGGGAACCAGGGTGATGCAAAAGTTTTTTTGATGTGCGTAGCTTCTTTGATCGTCTTTGGAACGAAATACATCACTGAATCTGCGTACCAGCGATCCGACGACAGTTTCCTGCTAGATTTGTCGAGGTATGTTGCACTAGATGCCTATGCACAGGTCAAGTAATAGGCGTAAACAACTGGCCGCTGATTTGCTTACACGGTGATGGCGCCCCAGATGGGTTCCATAGGATCTGCATCAGCCGAATTTGGTCGCTGAGACATCAACGCGAGTTCACCATAATGCTCCTCAAACAACTGTAGCTCGCTTCTTGCTCCTACACGCGGACAATTGCACTGCTGAGAAAAGACATCGCCGTCGGGGAAGTGATGAAGCCTGAAGGGATACAGGTGGTTCGCAGCTGTCAGCGTGTCTTCCATTGCTACTGTAGCTCCCACGCAAGCGCAGAAGAATATTACCCATACCATAATACTGCTCCCACCACCCTGCACCCGTGGCACGCCGCCGTTCACCTCGACGACTGCATTTGTGGATACGACTCTGGACGTAGCAGACGTGTGATTCACCCAAAAAGCCACACGTTTCCATTGATCGATGGCCGGGTCCCCATGGCACTGTGCCCATTGAAATCGTAACCTGACGATGACGTTTGGTTAACACGTAAACACATAGCAGTAGTATGCTGCGGAGCTCCATGTTCAACAGTGCACAACAGCTGGAGTCACGAACGATGTTTGCACCTACATCACGTATTCTCTGACAGCCAATGAATGTTCAGTAGTGTTCTGAGCGCTCTGCTTTGAATGCCGAAGCTAATGCGAGTATTAAACGTTACTTTAGCGAGTTATATTCCATTTGTTGCGAGCTGCAGTCGCTGAGTTTGGTGGTATGTGATACAGTCCGCATAAGCAACCGAGAGACTTAATTTGCAGGACGTATGCTTTCTTGAAGCGGAAAGCATGCGTATGCATGTACGGCAACTGTCGTTTGGAATCGTCAACAACGCAATCCTCGCTCGTGCCTCGACGTGCGCCAACTGACGTCGTTTGTGGATCGGACTATAGCATTGTGCCCTTTCGGCAGAGATGCTACAGATCACCATCTATCCTACTTTACACAGTGGGCAAGCCTCCGAACCCCACGTTCTGTGAAGAGTCATGCACGTCGAACCATTTAGCGCGGCCGGCCGAAGTGGCCGAGCGGTTCTAGGCGCTTCAGCCTGGAACCGCGCGACCGCTACGGTTGCAGGTTCGAATCCTGCCTCGGGCATGGATGTGTGTGATGTCCTTAGGTTAGTTAGGTTTAAGTAGTTCTAAGTTCTAGGGGACTGATGACATCAGATGTTAAGTCCCAGAGTGGTCACAAGGGAACCTCCCCATCGCACCCCCCTCAGATTTAGTTATAAGTTAGCACAGTGGATAGGCCTTGAAAAACTGAACACAGATCAATCGAGAAAACAGGAAGTTGTGTGAAACTATGGAAAAAATAAGCAAAATATACAAACTGAGTAGTCCATGCGGAAGATAGGCAACATGAAGGAAAGTATGGGCTTATGAGCGCCGTGGTCCCGTGGTTAGCGTGAGCGACTGCAGAATCAGAGGTACTTGAGTTCAAGTCTTCCCTCGAGTGAAAAGTTTGATTTTTTTATTTTCAGTTTATGTGACAAATTCTTATGTTTTCATCACTTTTTTGGGAGTGATTATCACATCCACAAGAAAACCTAAATCGGGCGAGGTAGAAGAATCTTTTTACCCATTCGCCAAGTGTACAAGTTAGGTGGGTCGACAACATATTCCTGTCATGTGACGCACATGCCGTCACCAGTGTCGTATAGAATATATCAGAAATGTTTTCCTGTGGAGGAATCGGTTGACCTATGACCTTGCGATCAAATGTTTTCGGTTCCCATTGGAGAGGCACGTCGTTTCGTCTACTAATCGCACGTTTTTGCGGTGCAGTTGCAAAACACAAACACTAAACTTATTACAGTGAACAGAGACGTCAATGAACGAACGGATAGATCACAACTTTGCGAAAATAAAGGAAGCAAAATTTTCACTCGAGGGAAGGCTTGAACCAAGGACCTCTCGTTCCGCTGCTACTCACGCTAACCACGGGACTACGGCACTCCTGACGTCACATTGCCCTTGTTGTTGCCTATCTTGCGGATGGACTACTCAGTTTGTATATTTTGCTTATTTTTTCATCGTTCCACACAACTTCTTCCTGTTTTATCGATTGATCTGTGTTCAGTTTTTCAAGGCCTATCCACTGTGCCAACGTATAACTAAATCTGAGGGGGGCGTGATGAGGAGGTTCCCTTGTCAGAGCCATTTGAACCATTTAGCGCGTAATGTTAGTTACACCGACCTTCTACCTCTTTCTGTAGATGCTCACGACAGTAGCACATGAACACTCGACCACCTTCGCCATTTTCGGGATACCCGTTCACAGGCTCTGCATAATAATAATCTGCCCTTTATCAAAGGAGCTAATGACAATATAGTACCCCATTCACAGACCATATCTTTGCTTACATACTTTTTTACAGCGTCACGTGCCCATAACGCCACCCGCGGTGGGGAGTGGTCATAATACAGATACCAGCAGCAAAGTGTATACACACTTCAAGGAACGAAAGTATTACTTAAGTGTTTATTTTACATTTAATAATTGATCACGGATGTTGTACAACCTTCAGTTTAGCACATGGTTACTTTAATCGTTCAAAATGTTCACCGTTGGCGGCTATGCACAAAACAGAACGAGCAGCGGTCGCCGCAACTACCTCAGTCAGCGTTACAGTGCAGATCGCTGCACAAGTCGCTGTAATCTTCTGGCGAAGTTCCTCCAGCGTGCGTGGCTTACGTCGATAGGCGTTATCTTTCACAGTTCCCGTCAAGTAAAAGTCCATAGCTGTTAGAACTGGCGACCCTTTTCATCCAATCCAATGCCTGGAAAATTATCATCCATGAAAGCTCGTTTGGCTAGGTGGTAGTGTGGTGGCGCCCCGTCCTGTTGGTAGCAGACCTCTTCATTACCTCCATAAAGCCCACGTATACCTGGCAAAATTGATGTGCGCAACATTTCCAGGTCCACTTCTCCAGTGACAGTAGCATCAAAGAAAAAGGGCCCTACTAAACCTCTGGATGATAGCCCACACCACACATGAACCCCTGGTAGACTGACCGCTTTATCCACTTACACATGCGGATTTTCCGGTGCCCAGTACACACTGTCATGCCGATGCACGGTTCCATTAAGTTTAAATTGTGCCTCGTCACTCCACACTACCTTCGTCACAAATTGTTCGTCATCAGTTACCATTTGCTGATACCATTCGCAAAATTGAATTCGACAATCAGGATTGGCATCATTAATCGCGTGCAGTAATCGTGGAACGTAAACTTTCCACTTTACAGCTTTCAGAATTCTTCGTACACTTTTACTGCTAACCCCCACTTCACGTGCACATTATGTAGCAGAGTTCTCTGGAGAATTAACAAACGTTTCCAACACGAGAGCCGACAAAGCAGGACTTGTAGGTGTACACCGTCTTCCTGATCTTCCTTTGTGAATGTCACAAATCATTCCATGAAATTCAAACTTGTCCATGATGCGTTTCATTGCTAGGCAGGTTGGCGGTTCTGTTTCAAACTCCCACCTCCACTGGCGTTGCACTTCAACGGCACTATCAAACTTAAAAAACTACTTCACGATACTTGTTCGTTGCTTGAATGTCAAGCGTGCTCCAGCCATCTTGTTTTCTCAATACCGAGATCAAAGTACTAACATCTGTTGAGCCAAAGACCATACTACAACACACTCGTAACTCAAATCGAACGACAATATCGATATCACGACAGAGCCTGACAAAGAGTGTATACATTTTCTGACAGACTGCGTTTTGGATGATTAGCGCACGACATCTTTAGAAATGCACTCTTATTAAATGTACGACGATGGTTTGATAAGTCTAGCAAGGAACCAAGTATAAAACTCTCAACATAATCTCTTTGGGAGATACCCACATTGGCTAGTGGTCCTACAGATCTTTCGTCCCATCGGAAAAATAAGTTCTGTCAAACTCTGGAGTATTCTCGTTGGCTGCAACTATCACATCCTCATTTGATGAAAATATCTCTCCAGTATGCCAAAGTTTCAAGTTAGTGAACAAGAAGAAGTCACTTGGGAGCTATGTTTGGTGAACAGGGTGGATGTGCAACCAATTCAAAGCCCAGTTCAGCCACTTTTGTCATTGTTATCGCTCGTGTGTGGGATAGTGCTTTATCCTGGTGAAAGAGCACGTCTTTGCGTGCAAAACTACAGTGCCAGCAATCTGACGAATTTTTCTTCAGCGGTCTTACATTACGTATCACGGATTTTATCAGTGCTTTCCTTTGTGGTGACCTTAATTGGACGGCCGAGCGCGCTTCAAAAAAATGGTTCAAATGGCTCTGAGCACTATGGGACTCAACTGCTGATGTCATTAGTCCCCTAGAACTTAGAACTAGTTAAACCTAACTAACCTAAGGACATCACAAACATCCATGCCCGAGGCAGGATTCGAACCTGCGACCGTAGCGGTCTTGCGGTTCCAGACTGCAGCGCCTTTAACCGCACGGCCACTTCGGCCGGCTAGCGCGCTTCACCTTCGTTGCTTGCCCAATAACGTTTAAATTCGTTAATACAGAAGTAAAAGGTCTTCAGGGATGGTGCAGCTTCCACGAGAACTTCATCCATTTCTCTTTTGATTTGTGCGGCAGTCCAACCCTTCAGATAAAAATGTTTAAAAACAGCACGAAACTCTGTTTTCTCGATAATCAGTCGCAGTCGACACGCTGATCAATTCAGACAGTTACCAACAATGACTTTATACTCTCCACTGTTGAAATTCCGTGTAAGATCATTGGAATAATCAAGCATACCAACCATGAAAGCGCAGCCACAGTGTTCCATTCTTTGATGCAAATTTACCAGATTTATCAAACCACCCTCGCACATCATTTGATGAAAATTACATGGACACCTTTCTGTCGACATCAGAAAAGTGTGTCCACCACTACCCTTTATGACGCCCATAATTCTGCAGGGAGCACTTTCAGTGAGGTGTCTGAATCGTGCAATTCGTTGCAAAGATATTCCATTTAGTAAATATCGGAACTCAAGGCAGGTCAGTCCATTTCGGGTATGTTGCTGTCCACAAAGCTTTGCTTCAGAGACGCTGCCTTATGACAGGGAGCATTTTAATGCAGACACAAACAATCAACCTCTTCGAACAGTCACTTTACGGCACACAGTGCACAACGTTGTAAAATGTGTCCCATCCTTCCTCATTTTACAATTTCTTAATCACAAGATGAATGAACATCTCTAAAAAGGCCAATCACAGAAGTTGGAAACGAAAACATGGGTATAAAGAAAGTAACTGGGTAACAGAAGAAATACTGAAGTTGATTGATGAAAGAAGAAAGTACAAAAATGTTCTGGAAATTCAGGAATAAAAAAATATGAGTCAGTGAGGAATGAAATAAATAAGAAGTGCAGGGAAGCTAAGAAGAAATGGCTGCATGAAAAATTTGAAGAAATCGAAAAAGAAATGATTGCCGGAAGGACTGATTCAGCATGTAGGAAAGTCAAAACAACCATCTACGAAATTAAAAGCAGGGGTGATACCATGAAGAGTGCAACGGGAACTCCACTATTAAAACGAGAGGAGAGAGCGGATAGGTGGAAAGAGAACACTGAAGGCCTCTATGAGGGGGAAGATTTGTCTGATGTGATAGAAGAAGAAACACGAGTCGATTTACAAAAGATAGGGGATTCAGTATTAGAATTTAAGAGAGCTTTGGGGGACTTAAGGTCAAATAAGGCAGAACGGGTAGATAACATTCCATCAGAACTTCTAAAATCATTGGGGAAAGTGGCAACGAAACGACTCTTTACGTTGGTGTGTAGAATGTGTGAGTCTGGTGACATAGCATCTGACTTTCCGAAAAGCATCATCCTCACAATTCCGAAGACGGCAAGAGCTGACAAGTGCGAGAATTATCGCACAATCAGCTTAACAGCTCATGTATCTAAGCTGCTTACGAGAATGAGATACAGAACAGTGGAAAAGAAAATTATGGATGGACTAGATGACGATCAGTTTGGCTTTAAGAAATGAAAAGGGACCAGAGAGACAATTCTGACGTTGCGGTTAGTAATGGAGGTAAGACTAAAGAAAAATCAAGAACCGTTCATAGGATCTGTCGACGTAGAAAAAGCGGTCGACAGTGTAAAATGGTGCAAGATGTTCGAAATTCTGAGAAAAGTAGGGGTACGCTATAGGAAGAGACGGGTAATATGCAATATGTTCAGGAGACAAGAAGGAATAATAAGAGTGGACGACCAAGAACGAAGTGCTCAGATTAGAAAGGGTGTAAGATAGGATGTAGTCTTTCGCCCCTAATGTTCAATCGTTACATCGGACTAGCAAAGATGGAAATAAAAGCAAGGTTCAGGAGTGGAATTAAAATTGAAGGTGAAAGGATATCAATGATACGATTCACTGATGACATTGCTATCCTAAGTGAAAGTGGAGAAAAGTTACATGATCTGCTATATGGAATGAACAGTCTTATGAGTACAGATCATGGACTGGGAGTAAATCGAAGAGAAACGAAAGTAATGAGAAGTAGCAAAAATGAGAACAGCGAGAAACTTAACATCAGGATTGATGGTCAAGAAGTAGACGAAGTTAAGGAATTCTGCTACCTAGGCAGCAAATAACCAATGATGGACGGAGCAAGGAGGACATCAAAAGCAGACTAGCACTGGCAAAAAGGGCATTCCTATCCAAGAGAAGTCTACTAGTATCAAACATAGGCCTTGATTTGAGGAAAAAATTTCTGAGAATGTACGTTTGGAACGCAGCATTGTATGGATTGTGAAACATGAACGTGGGAAAACCAGAACAGAATATCATCGAAGCATGCGAGATGTGGTTCTGCAGACGAATATTGAAAATTAGATGGACTGATAAGGTGAGGAATGAGAAGGTTGCGTGCAGAATCGGAAAGGAAGGGACAGGACGTTATGATATCTGTTAAGACATGACAGAATGGCTTCCATGCTACTAGAGGAAGCTGTAGAGTACAAAAACTGTAGAGGAAGACAGAGACTGGAATACATCCAGCAAGTAATCGAGGACGTAGGTTGCAAGTTCTACTCCGAGATGGAGAGGAAGGCACAGTAGAGAAACTCGTTGCGGTCCGAATCAAACCAGTCAGAAGACTGATGACTAAAAAAAAAAAAAAAAAAGGTCAATACGGGGGGACCTCACCTTAAAGACGAAAAACGTCCCTCTAGCGTAACATCCTGTCCTCCGAACTTCACTGCCGGCACTACATCTGATAGCAGGCAACGTCGTGCAGGCATCTCACAAACCCAAACACTTGACTCATAGTCCGCATCATTCGCTTCCAGTTATCCACTGTCCGGGGACGTCGTTTAACATTAACTGAGAAATGTTTGGATTATTAGCAGGCGTTCCATAATTGTATCCCATTCTTTTCAGTGCCCCACGCACAGCCATTGTACCAGTTGGGCTGCTGGTAGCATTTCGGAACTCTCGAGACATTCCTGTCACTGATTACATGCGATTTTTTACAACCGCTTGTAACACTTATATCGATTAGAAGTAGGTTTATATTATGCATTTGTTTTATTTATTTATTTACACCTCAAGTTCCGTAGGGCCAAATCGAGGAGCAAATCTCCATGGTCATGGAACGTGTCAGTACATGAAATTACAACACAAAAGTAATAACAGATAAAAATAAAATGTTTATGAACCCGAAAAAAAAGTCAACAATATAACAGGAATCAGCTTAATTTTTCAAGGGATTCCTCAACAGAATAGAAGGAGTGACCCATGAGAAAACTCTTCAGTTTCGATTTGAAACCGTGTGGATTACTGCTGAGATTTTTGAATTCAAGTGGTAGTTTATTGAAAATGGATGCAACAGTATACTGCACACCTTTCTGCACAGGAGTTAAGGAAGGCCGAACCAAATACAGGCTTGATTTCTGCCAGGTATTAACTGGGAATAAACTAATATTGTTAACAAGAAATGACAGTAAGGAATATATATATATTGAGAGGCCAATGTCAAAATACCCAGACTCGTGAACAGGGGTCGACAAGAGGTTCGTGAACTTCCACCACTTATTGCCCGAACCGCCCGTTTCTGAGTCAAAAATATCCTTTCAGAGTGGGAAGAGTTACCCCAAAATATAATACCATACGACATAAGCGAATGAAAAGAAGCAAAGTAGAGTAATTTTCGTGTGGAACAGTCACCCACTTCAGATACTATTCTACTAGTAAAAATGGCAGCATGAAGTCTTTGAACAAGATCCTGAACGTGCACTTTCCATGACAGTTTACTATCTATCTGAACACCCAGAAGTTCAAACTATTTAGTTTCACTAACCATATGCCCTTTCTGTGAAATTAAAACGTCAAGTTTTGTTGAATTGTGTGTTAAAAGCTGTAAAAAGTGAGTCTTACTGTGGTTTAGCGTTAGTTTATTTTCTACAAGCCACGAAATTAGGTCATGAACTGCACTATTTGCGAGCCAATGTTGCATCCCATATCCATTACTACCAAGCTAGTGTCATCAGCAAACAGAAATATTTTGGAGTTACCCGTAATACTGGAAGGCCTGTCATTTATATAAATAAGGAACACCAGTGGCCCAAACACTGATCCCTGGGGCATCCCCCACTTGACCATACCACACTCAGACGCCACATCACACCCATTCCCAACATTGTGAATAATGACCTTTTGCTGTCTGTTTCTGAAGTAAGCGGTGAACCAATTGTGATCTACTTCCTGTATTCCATAATGGTCCAACATCTGGAGCAATATTTTTGATCAACACAATTAAACGCCTTAGTTAAATCAAAAAATATGACTAGCTTTCGAAACCTTTTGTTTAACCCATCCAATACCTAACAGAGAAAGGAGAATATAGCATTTTCAGTTGTTAAACTACTTCTAAAGCCGAACTGTACATTTGATAGCAAATTGTGTGATATAAAATGATCAATTATCCTTACATACACAGCCTTTTCAATACCTTTATCAAACACGGATGGCATAGAAATAGGCCTAAAATTGTCTAAATTATCCTTTTCTGCCTTTTCATAAAGCGGCTTTACTACTGACAAGGGAACATCCCCATCGCACCCCGCTCAGATTTAGTTATAAGTTGGCACAGTGGATAGGCCTTGAAAAACTGAACACAGATCGATCGAGAAAACAGGAAGAAGTTGTGTGGAACTATGAAAAAATAAACAAAATATACAAACTGGGTCGTCCATGTGTAATATAGGCAATATTAAGGGCAGTATTGGTCGAAGTGCGCCGTGGACCTGTGGTTAGTGTGAACAGCTGCAGAACGAGAGGTCTTCAGTTCAAATCTTCCCTCGACCAAAAATTTTAACTTTTTATTTTCAGTTTATGTGAAAAACTCTTATGTTTTCATCACTTTTTTTGGAGTGATTATTACATCCACAAGAAAACCTAAATCGGGCAAGGTAGAAGAATCTTTTTACCCATTCGCCAAGTGTACTAGTTAGGTGGGTCGACAACATATTCCTGTCATGTGACGCATATGCTGTCACCAGTGTCGTATACAAAATATCAGACGTGTTTTCCTGTGGAGGAATCGGTTGACCTATCAAATGTTTTCGGTTCCCATTGGAGAGGCACGTCCTTTCGTCAACTAATCACACGGTTTTGCGGTGCGGTCGCAAAACACAGACACTAAACTTATTACAGTGAACAGAGACGTCAATGAACGAACGGACAGATCATAACTTTGCGAAAATAAAGAAAGCGAAATTTTCAGTCGAGGATAGATTTGAACCAAGGACCGCTGGTTCCGCAGCTGTTCACGCTAACCACGGGACCACGACGCTCCTCGCCTCACATTCCCCTTAATATTGCCTATCTTACGCATGGACGACCCAGTTTGTATATTTTGCTTATTTTTTCATAGTTCCACACAACTTCTTCCTGTTTTCTCGATTGATCTGTGTTTAGATTTTCAAGGCCTATCGACTGTGCCAACTTATAACTAAATCTGAGGGGGGTGCGATGGGTATGTTCCCTTGTGAGGACTTTAATCGTTCAGGAAACTTGAGCCATGATTGGCTACTTCAAGGTCACTCCAGCAGTGTCGTGTTTGACTCTGCCAGCTAAGTGACAATCTGCAGAGTAAGTGTAGCAAGACTCCCAGCGACCAGTGAGCTGTGGTGTGCCAGGAGGGAGCACCGAGGTCCCATCATCCAGGCTCCAGCACAAGCATACCCTTTCAGTGTTTCTGCCAACAGTATCCGAAGAAATCAACGGTAGCAAATCGTGGTCTATAAAACGGACACCAAGTTTCATTCGATGAGACATTTATTGTGGAATACCACAGACAGAACAATTATACATCCATGTGACCCTGTCCTCTGTTGGGATGTTATTCAACTTGCCTGTCGCATTCACACCTTCTCTGGTCTCGGCGAAACATTAGAGACCCATTGCGCAATCTATCTCCTCACTGGTGATAATTTTTTTTTTTTCAGAAAAGAATTGTTCGATTTTTCATTTCAATCGATTAGTGGCAGGCGTCCATGCGTCGTTCTTTTTTTTTCTTTTTTTTTTGTGTGTGTGTGTGTGTTTGGGAGTCAACGTGTTTGGGAAAAACTTTGCACAAACTTTTCTCTTCCTCAAATCATTTTGAAGACTGCGCCTAACTTGGTACGTTACGATTTGTGACACTACAGCTTGGACACAGTACAACCACACGTCCACTCCTCAACACTGCCTGTTCGCAACTGATTGGTCAAAATGGTTCAAATGGCTCTGAGCACTATGGGACTCAACATCTTAGGTCATAAGTCCCGTAGAACGTAGAACTACTTAAACCTAACTAACCTAAGGACATCACACACACCCATGCCCGAGGCAGGATTCGAACCTGCGACCGTAGCAGTCCCGCGGTTCCGGACTGCAACGCCAGAACCGCTAGACCACCGCGGCCGTCAACTGATTGGTCGAATTCACAGCTATTGTTTAAAGTCGTTAGTTGAAGCTGCCTGTGCAGTTACTGCGCTGACGTCATTTACTTGCCAGGAATACAATTAACCTCGGAACTGTCTGGATGGTGTGTATGAGGCTCCTCAAGGAAGTGTTACACTGAAGAGCCAGAGAAGCTGGTACACCTGCCTAATATCGTGTAGGGCCCCCGCGAGCACGCAGAAGTGCCGCAACACGACGTGGCTTAGTCTTGACTAATGTCTCGAGTAGTGCTGGAGGGAACTGACATTAAGAATCTTGCAGGGCTGTCCACAAATCCGTAAGAAAACGAGAGGGTGGATATCTCTTCTGAACTGCATGTTGCGAGGCATCCCAGATATGCTCAATAAAGCTCCTGTCTGGAGAGTTTGGTGGCCCGCGGAAGTGTTTAAACTCAGAAGAGTGTTCCTGGAGCCACTCTGTAGCAATTCTGGACGTGTGGGGTGTCGCATTGTCCTGCTGGAATTGCCCAAGTCCGTCGGAATGCACAATGGACTTGAATGTGTGCAGGTGATCAGACAGGATGCTTACTTACGTGCCACCTGTCGGGGTCGTATCTAGATGTATCAGGAGTCCCATATCACTCCAACTGCAAACGCCCCATACCATTACTGAGCCTCCACCAACTTGAACAGTCCCCTGCTGACATGGAGGGTCCATGGATTTATGAGGTTGTCTTCATACCCGTAAGAATGGACGTCCATCCACTCCATACAATTTGAAACGAAACTCGTGCGACCAGGCAACATGTTTCCAGTCATGAACAGGCCAATGTCGGTGTCGAGGGGCCCAGGAGAGGTGTAACGCTTTGTGTCGGCAGTCATCAAGGGTGATCGATGCTGTTTCGTTGAATGGTTCGCACACTGACACTTGTTGATGGCCTAGCATTGAAATCTGCAGTAAATTTCGGAAAGGTTGCACTTCTGTCACGCTGAAAGATTCTCTTCAGTCACCGTTGGTCCCGTTCTTGCAGGATGTTTTTCCGGCCGCAGCGATGTCGGAGATTGCACAGATTATCAAAATTTGACGCTAATTTTTTAGAACTCATATGGACGGCCTCACCTCATTTATTGTTCAGGGTAAAAAAAAAAAAAAATGGTTCAAATGGCTCCGAGCACTATGGGACTTAACATCTGAGGTCATCAGTCCTCTAGAACTACTTAAACCTAACTAACATAAGGACATCATACACATCCATGCCCAAGGCAGGATTCGAACCTGCGACTGTAGCGGTCGCGCGGTTCCAGACTGAAGCACCTAGAACCGCTCGGGCACAGCGGCCCAACTGTTCATGGTCAATGGACTCTTTTCACACCATATGGATATCTTGCCTATATCATTTTATAATTCGTTTAGATCTTCTGATGAATCAACCAGACAGTAAACGACGGCACATGTTCAAAAAGTTTAAGAGAGTTGCTCATTTCACACCTAAAACCGGTTTTATACATTAAGAAAAACCAAGAGCTAAAGAAACTGGTATAGGCATGCTTATTCAAATGCAGAGATATATAAACAGACAGAATACAGCACTGCGGTCGGCAACACCTATATGACACAGCACCTGTCTGGCGCAGTTGTTAGATATGGCAGGTTACCAAGATTTAAGTGAGTTTAAAGGTGCTGTTATAGTCGGCGCACGTGCGATGGGACACAACATCTCCGGGGTACCGATGGAGTAAGGATTTTCCCGTACGACCATTTCACGAGTGTACCGTGACACAATACAACGTAACAGCGAAGAAATGTCTTCTTTTGCCCACTTGTACAGTAAGAATGAATTTTTCTGCCCTGCCTCTTACTTTTGTCGTTATTCGACGTCTTAGATAAGGCAGCCAACACTGCACGAGTAGTTTGTTCAAAATAAACACTGTCACTTTCTCATCCTGCATCTGATTTCCTAGAAGGAATAGCCTTCCTTTAATTAGGATCGCTGTTACCGTCATCTGTTAGGATTAGTCTCTTTCTGGATTACCATTAGACAGATATGAAGTTTCAGCAAACATTGAATCGAACCGCCGTTGCCTTTTGCCATAGAAGGCCTTTGCATCCATTTCCTCCTGTAAAAACTGATTGCAGATTCGCAATATGTCCCTCGCATTTTCGACTGGCTACAAGTCTGGTGATCTGATGGGTCAGGGCAAAAGGCTGACATCCTGTGACAACAGGAAGGCACGTGCTCGGGCATTGTCTTGCTGGAAAATGGCGACTTGGGTGTTGTGCAGAAAGCGTGTGGCTACGGGTCACACTGGTCGCAGTGCACTGGACACACACCAACTGTGATTTGTGGTTGTACGCAGTAGCTTCCCACACCATAAGCCTTTGAATTGGCGCTGTATGTGTTGTACGAATGCAGTCACTGTGACGTCGCTCCCCCTGTCTGTGGCGAACCAAATTGCGGCTATCATTTTCAAATAAACAGAACCTGGATTCGTCTTAAAACGCTGTCTGATGATGTTTGTGTCCCCAATCTACAGGAACATATATACTCCGCTAGCCACCAAGCGGTGTTGTGTGGCGGAGGGCACAATTCGCGCGAAAGCCATATCCCCCCCCCCCCCCCCCCCCCATTCTGTTCCACTGTTCCACTCGCGGATCGCGCGAGGGAAAAACGACTGTCTGAACGCCTCAGTACGAGCTCTAATTTCCCTTATCTTTGAATGGTGATCGCTGCGCGTTTTGAAAGTTGGTCGTAATAATACAGAGGGGTCCAAAAAAATGTATCCACTGTTTAAAAGTCCATACTGGCAAACTAATTGACGGAGTTGTCTCATCTTTGGTAGTGTAACAGTTTGTAGTTCCGGTAATCGCCATACAAGCGTTGTATTGCGTTGTTTTGTTTTGTCAGATGACAGTCGCCAGATAGTCAGTGTTTTGTTCTTAGTTGCACCCAGTTACTCGAGTAAACATGGCTGGCGCAAGGCTTACATTCGATGAAAGGAAGTCAGCTTTGAAGTGGTATTTTAAGTACGAAAACATTAATGAGTTTCAACGGCAATGACGAAATGAGTATCAGACAGAGCCACCGACACGTTTAACGATTCGTCGCATTCGATACAATTTTGAAGCCGAAGGCTGTGTTAAAGATGTACACAAACAACGATCTGGACGATCTGTAAAAGTAACAAGTCCACCTAATTCCCGTCGTGTGTTACAACAATTCACTCGCTCACCACAAAAGTCTGTGAGACAGTGTGCCCATGAAACTATAGTGAGTCGCTCAACTGTTCGCCGAATTTTGAAGGTAGCAAAGTGGAAGTGCTACATTCCACGATTGCTACACGCAATGAACGAGGACGACCCAGATCGTAGAATGCAGTACTGCGAGTGCTTTACTAACATCCGAACGCCCATGTAGACAAAGCCGTGAATTTGCCAGGAGTAAATATGTGGTGTGGGTTGACTTACCGGGGTTTGACTGGGCCACAGTTACCGGTTAGGTGTACCTTCCGAAGCTTCAGACACCCATTTTACCTTGTGTAACCTGATCACTTCATTTGAGATCATTTCGAATAGTCACACCCAGATAGCCGGCCGGGGTGGCCGAGCGGTTCTAGGCGCTTCAGTCTGGAACCGCGCGAACGCTGCGGTCGCAGGTTCGAATCCTGCCTCAGGCATGGATGTGTGTGATGTCCTTAGTTTAGTTAAGTTTAAGTAGTTCTAAGTTCTAGGGGACTGATTACCTCAGATGTTAAGTCCCATAGTGCTCAGAGCCATTTGAATCATTTGAACACCCAGACACTTGACTGATGTTACCGCTTCCAAAGACTGGGTATTTATTTTGTACTCGTACATTAATGGGGTTTTCGCCTTGTTATGCGCAGTAGGTTACACTTACTAATGTTGAGAGATAACTGCCAGTCATTACACCACGCATTTATTTTTTGCAAATCCCCATTGATTTGTTCACAGCTTTCGTGTGGTACTACTTTCCTATAGACTATAGCATCATCGGCAAACAGTTTAATGCCGCTGTCAATACCATCAACCAGATCGTTTATGTAAATCGTAAGAAGCTGCGGACCTATTAAGCTGCCCTGGGGCACACCTGAAGTTACTCTTGTTTCTGTTGGAGTCACCCCATTCAGGATGACATACTGCTCCCTGTCTGTTAGAAAACTTTCTATCCAACCGCGTACGTCATCGGATAGACCGTAAGCGCGCACTTTTTGGAGCAAGCGACAGTGCGGAACTGAGTCGAACGCCTTTCGAAAGTGAAAAATTATGGCATCAGCCTGGGAGCCGGTATCTAGAGCCTGTTGTATATCATGCACAAAGAGGGCCAGCTGTGTCTCGCATGACCGCTGTTTCCTAAAACCGTGGTGGTTTCTGCAGATGAGCTTCTAAGAGTCTAGAAAGGTCATTATGTCTCACCACAAAATATGTTCCATAATGACATAGTTCCATACACACCTGCCATCTAGCGCGTTTTTACACATCCATCAAAGGTAGGCAGTGGACGATGCGCACGTAACCCATACCTTAATAAACGGTGGCAGACTGTCACCTCTGGTAGTGTACAATGTGTTATGCTGAACCACTGTTGCGCCAGAGCCAAGAAGGATGCAGATTTGTCCTGCAAATGGCGATCGGATGAGGTGTCGATTTCCTCGAAGGGCGGGGGGCAGGGGGGGAAGGGTCTGGGTTGTGCGACCTGACCCACCTCGTCGTGTTGTACGGCCTTCCCTGAACCATTCTGCACACACCCGTAGCACTGCCGAAACACTGCGTCCCACTCGAGCAGCACATTCGCTCATGACAATAATGTGCCCTCTTTCGAACTCACTCATTTGACGGTATGGTTCGCGCATACGTCTGCGGGGCATCCTGCTCGTCTGCCCAGGTCACACTGATCCATTATCTTCGGTTTCTGGTGACAACGAGAGACGCAGACACATTTTACCGGTAGGTGGTGTTACGGTTCAAATGCTAATCATTTCTGCAGAACATACTACACAACTGGCCATTAAAATTCCTACACCACGAAGATGACGTGCTACAGACGCGAAATTTAACCGACAGGAAGAAGATGCTGTGATATGCAAATGATTAGCTTTTCAGAAGATTCACACAAGGTTGGCGCCGGTGGCGACACCTACAACGTGCTGACATGAGGAAAGTTTCCAACCGATTTCTCATACACGAACAGCAGTTGACCGGCGTCGCCTGATGAAACGTTGTTGTGATGCCTCGTGTAAGGAGGAGAAATGCGTACCATGACGTTTACGACTTTGATAAAGGTCGGATTGCAGCCTATCGCGATTGCGGTTTATCGTATTGCGACATTGCTGCTCGCGTTGGTCGAGATCCAATGACTGTTAGCAGAATATGGAATCGGTGGGTTTAGGAGGGCAATACGGAACGCCGTGCAGGATCCCAACGGCCTCGTATCACTAGCAGTCGAGATGACAGGCATCTTATCCGCATGGCTGTAACGGATCGTGCAGTCACGTCTCGATCCCTGAATCAACAGATGGGAACGTTTGCAAGACAACAACCATCTGCACGGACAGTTGGACGACGTTTGCAGCAACATGGACTATCAGCTCGGAGACCGTGGCTGCGGTTACTCTTTGACGCTGCATCACAGACAGGAGCGTCTGCGATGGTGTACTCAACGACGAATCTGGGTGCACGAATGGCAAAACCTCATTTTTCGGATGAATCCAGGTTCTGTTTTACAGTATCATGATGGTCACATCCGTGTGTGGCGACATGGCGGTGAATGCACATTGGAAGCGTGTATTCGTCCACGCCATACTGGCGTATCACCCGGCGTCATGGTATCGGGTGCCATTGGTTACACGTCTCGGTCACCTCTTGTTCGCATTGACGGCACTTTGAACAGTGGACGTTACATTTCAGATGTGTTACGACCCGTGGCTCTGCCCTTCAATCGATCCCTGCGAAACCCTACATTTCAGCAGGATAATGCACGACCGCATGTTGCAGGTCCTGTATGGGCCTTTCTGGATACAGAAAATATTCGACTGCTGCTCTGGCCCGCACATTCTCCGTATCTCTCACCAATTGAAAGCTTCTCGTCAATGGTGCCCGAGCAACTTGCTCGTCACAATACGCCAGTCACTACTCTTGATGAACTGTGGTACCGTGTGCTGCATGGGCAGCTGTACCTGTACACGGCATCCAAGCTCTGTTTGACTCAATGCCCAGGCGTATGAAGGTTGTTATTACGGCCAGAGGTGGTTGTTCTGGGTACTGATTTCTCAGGATCTATGCATCCAAACAGCGTGAAAATGTAATCACATGTCAGTTCTAGTATAATATATGTCTGCAATGAATACCCGTTTATCATCAAAAAAATTGTTTCAAATGGCTCTGAGCACTATGGGACTTAACATCTGAGGTCATCAGTCCCATAGAACTTAGAACTACTTAAACCTAACTAACCTAAGGACATCACACACATCGATTCCTGAGGCAGGATTCGAACCTGCGACCGTAGTGTTCACGCGGTTCCAGACTGAAGCGCCTAGAACCGCTCGGCCGGCTCGTTTATCATCTGCATTTCTTCTTGGTGTAGCAATTATAATGGCCAGTAGTGTAATATACATGCCCTGTGAATACGAACATGCTATCTGCAGTCGTTCAAGGTTTTCTTTTCTTTTCTGAATATGAGTGTAGTTTCATTTGACTGAAGATTTAGGCGTTTATTCATCGCACGTGATATTTGAAAGTGAAGTGGTGGAGACAGTCTGAAGTTGGTTCTAGGGACCTTCTCCCAATGACAGTGTGAGTTGCAGAGTAGTCGTGTAGCTGTAGATGTAATTATGAAACGGGGCAGAATGTTTAGAGTGATGGATCTCTTCGCTGAAGATGCACGTCTTTACTTATCCATCCAGAAACTTCAGAACAGGTAAATGTCATCAAACAGTCTCACCCTTACGTCGAACAAGAGGTTATACCTGTGGTTCACTATTACTGCGTCATATACCATGTCTGTGAAGTGAGAAACACGTCAAACACGAGAAAGGCTGGCACAAAGTATCATCCACCGTACTGCTTGTGAGGTGCAAAAGTGTATCTAGTTGCAACCTCCGGATAATCTCAGTAAGTGTAAAGCAAATTGCAGATCGGACTCTCTTGTTTTCATTTTGAGTTGGAGAAGATTAAGTGACCTCGCTGCGGTAGTTCTCTTCCCGTATCTATGTCAAGGAAGAGTACTCTGAAAAAATAAGTAAACTGAGGTACTTTAAATCCGGTACTATGCACTCTTCCGCTTTACTGTGTAATTGCTCTTACAACACTTTCAGTCATGTTCGCGGCCACCAGGTCACGCTGAATTCTATCTGAGGTCTGGAAGTTCGCCAAGACCTCGTATCCTTGACAGCGCAATTTGTACAGAGTTCGTGACCGCTGTCATTACTTCACCGCTTTCAACACATCCACGTTTGTGGTCGTACTCTCGTTTTATTCAGTCTGTGAGCAGAGTCTTGGGAAATCAGAAAGCAACATTGGGACGCAGTTGAGTGAAACCACAATACCTCCGCGTTCATCACTTTGACTGGATCCCTTCCACAGTCCTTCTCTGATGTTCCATGCTGCATCTGGGTAATTGCTGCTATTATCCTGAATGTTCTGAGAGATGTAGCTTCGCTGATTGTTCCCTGTGATATACAGTGATGTCCAACTTTACAGGCCGGCCGCTGTGGCCGAGCGGTTCTAGGCGCTTCAGCCTGGAACCGCGCGGCCGCTACGGTTGCAGGTTCGAATCCTGCGTCGGGCATGGATGTGTGTGATGTCCTTTTAGCTCTAAGTTCTGGGGGACTGATGACCTCAGATGTTAAGTCCCGTAGTGCTCAGAGCCATTTGAACCTTTTTTGAACCAAAATTAAACGGAAATTTTACAAAGTTGCGTTTATTTTGCCACAAAACAGTGTAAAAGCAGAAACAATGTAAAGAATACAGAACGTGAACAACTGCTATACGCACAACAACAGCATGCGCTACCCATGGTGCATGCTGTGAATGATGTCATCAGATTCGTGTTGAAGCAGTAACGCCCATTCTTCCTGCAGAGCTGCTCGCAAGTCTCGGAGAGTGGTTGGTGGATGCTGAGGTGATGTAACCCGTCTCCCTAGTGCATCACAGACGTGCTCTACGGGATTCAAATCGGGAGAGCGAGCAGACCACGCCATGCGTGCGGTATCTTTCGTTTCCAAGAAAACATCAACCGTTCTTGCTGTGTGAAGTCGAACATTATCGTCCATCAGAATGAAGTCTGGGCCCAAAGCCCCTCGGAACAACCGCACAAGAGGTCCTAAGACCTCGTCGCGATACCGTACAGCAGTTAAACCTTTCCGATTCACCCGTACAATTTCGTAAAGAGGTGTTCGAGTGGTCAACATAACCCTGCCCACATCATTAAGGATCCTCCTCGAGATCTATCTCTTTCCACAAATTTTGGATTCCGAAATCACGTTCCACATTCCCTCCAGATGCGTCGAGAATCACTCTCCAGACCAAATCGGGACTAATCTGTGGAAACAACATTGGCCCGCTGTTCGTCCGTCCACGCAGATATTGACTACTCCACTCTTGACGTTCCCTTCTGTGAAGGCGCATCAGAGGCACACATACAGCGGGTCTCCAACAATAAACGCTACTCTGCCGAAACCCTCTGTATACTGTGTGTCTCGATACAACATCTCCAGGGGATGCTGCGAGGTCAGATAGGCGCGTTTGATAGGTGCCCTGATGTCATTGTTGACGTGGTTGTGCATTGTCTGGAATGGCATCTTTCATGAAGAACGCGATTGAACGGACGTGTCTTGACATTTTGTATGATTATACGGTGAATTAGGTACGACACGGGGAAATAGCGATTTGTTGCTTTAATTTTGGACACCATTGTAGATATACTCGATATTCTGTGACCTCTCCATAACATCTAAATTCGTTTCTTGTCGAGTGGGAGTAAGCATAGTGCATCGAGAATTCGTTCACTACTAGACACGTCATCGAGAAAAACAGAGTGGTCGTGAAACACATCATGACTCTTAAACTTTTTATTTCCACTATTGCAACCTCGGCCTTAGGCCATTACCAAGTGCATTCGTATACAGGGTGGTCCATTGATAGTGTCCGGGCCAAATATCTCACGAAATAAGCATCAAACGAAAAAAACTACAAAGGACCAAACTCGTCTAGCTTGAAGGGGGAAACCAGATTGGCTATGGTTGGCCCGCTAGATGGCGCTGCCATAAGTCAAACAGGTATCAACTGCATTTTTATTACATATTCGTGTAGTACGTAAAGAAATATGAATGTTTTAGTTGGACCACTTTTTTCGCTTTGTGATAGATCTACATCTACATCTACATCTACATCTACATTGATACTCCGCAAGCCACCCAACGGTGTGTGGCGGAGGGCACTTTACGTGCCACTGTCATTACCTCCCTTTCCTGTTCCAGTCGCGTATGGTTCGCGGGAAGAACGACTGTCTGAAAGCCTCCGTGCGCGCTCTAATCTCTCTAATTTTACATTCGTGATCTCCTCGGGAAGTATAAGTAGGGGGAAGCAATATATTCGATACCTCATCCAGAAACGCACCCTCTCGAAACCTGGCGAGCAAGCTACACCGCGATGCAGAGCGCCTCTCTTGCAGAGTCTGCCACTTGAGTTTATTAAACATCTCCGTAACGCTATCACGGTTACCAAATAACCCAGTGACGAAACGCGCCGCTCTTCTTTGGATCTTCTCTATCTCCTCCGTCAACCCGACCTGGTACGGATCCCACACTGATGAGCAATACTCAAGTATAGGTCGAACGAGTGTTTTGTAAGCCACCTCCTTTGTTGATGGACTACATTTTCTAAGCACTCTCCCAATGAATCTCAACCTGGTACCCGCCTTACCAACAATTAGTTTTATATGATCATTCCACTTCAAATCGTTCCGTACGCATACTCCCAGATATTTTACAGAAGTAACTGCTACCAGTGTTTGTTCCGCTATCATATAATCATACAATAAAGGATCCTTCTTTCTATGTATTCGCAATACATTACATTTGTCTATGTTAAGGGTCAGTTGCCACTCCCTGCACCAAGTGCCTATCCGCTGCAGATCTTCCTGTATTTCGCTACAATTTTCTAATGCAGCAACTTCTCTGTATACTACAGCATCATCCGCGAAAAGCCGCATGGAACTTCCGACACTATCTACTAAGTCATTTATATATATTGTGAAAAGCAATGGTCCCATAACACTCCCCTGTGGGACGCCAGAGGTTACTTTAACGTCCGTAGACGTCTCTCCATTGATAACAACATGCTGTGTTCTGTTTGCTAAAAACTCTTCAATCCAGCCACACAGCTGGTCTGATATTCCGTAGGCTCTTACTTTGTTTATCAGGCGACAGTGCGGAACTGTATCGAACGCCTTCCGGAAGTCAAGAAAAATAGCATCTACCTGGGAGCCTGTATCTGATATTTTCTGGGTCTCATGAACAAATAAGGCGAGTTGGGTCTCACACGATCGCTGTTTCCGGAATCCATGTTGATTCCTACATAGTAGATTCTGGGTTTCCAGAAATGACATGATACGCGAGCAAAAAACATGTTCTAAAATTCTACAAGAGATCGACGTAAGAGATATAGGTCTATAGTTTTGCGCATCTGCTCGACGACCCTTCTTGAAGACTGGAACTATCTGTGCTCTTTTCCAATCATTTGGAACCCTCCGTTCCTCTAGAGACTTGCGGTACACGGCTGTTAGAAGGGGGGCAAGTTCTTTCGCGTACTCTGTGTAGAATCGAATTGGTATCCCGTCAGGTCCAGTGGACTTTCCTCTATTGAGTGATTCCAGTTGCTTTTCTATTCCTTGGACACTTATTTCGATGTCAGCCATTTTTTCGTTTGTGCGAGGATTTAGAGAAGGAACTGCAGTGCGGTCTTCCTCTGTGAAACAGCTTTGGAAAAAGGTGTTTAGTATTTCAGCTTTACGCGTGTCATCCTCTGTTTCAATGCCATCATCATCCCGTAGTGTCTGGATATGCTGTTTCGAGCCACTTACTGATTTAACGTAAGACCAGAACTTCCTAGGATTTTCTGTCAAGTCGGTACATAGAATTTTACTTTCGAATTCAATGAACGCTTCACGCATAGCCCTCCTTACGCTAACTTTGACATCGTTTAGCTTCAGTTTGTCTGAGAGGTTTTGGCTGCGTTTAAACTTGGAGTGGAGCTCTCTTTGCTTTCGCAGTAGTTTCCTAACTTTGTTGTTGTACCACGGTGGGTTTTTCCCGTCCCTCACAGTTTTACTCGGCACGTACCTGTCTAAAACGCATTTTACGATTGCCTTGAACTTTTTCCATAAACACTCAACATTGTCAGTGTCGGAACAGAAATTTTCGTTTTGATCTGTTAGGTAGTCTGAAATCTGCCTTCTATTACTCTTGCTAAACAGATAAACCTTCCTCCCTTTTTTTATATTCCTATTAACTTCCATATTCAGGGATGCTGCAACGGCCTTATGATCACTGATTCCCTGTTCTGTACATACAGATTCGAAAAGTTCGGGTCTGTTTGTTATCAGTAGGTCCAAGATGTTATCTCCACGAGTCGGTTCTCTGTTTAATTGCTCGAGGTAATTTTCGGATAGTGCACTCAGTATAATGTCACTCGATGCTCTGTCCCTACCACCCGTCCTAAACATCTGAGTGTCCCAGTCTATATCTGGTAAATTGAAATCTCCACCTAAGACTATAACATGCTGAGAAAATTTATGTGAAATGTATTCCAAATTTTCTCTCAGTTGTTCTGCCACTAATGCTGCTGAGTCGGGAGGTCGGTAAAAGGAGCCAATTATTAACCTAGTTCGGTTGTTTAGTGTAACCTCCACCCATAATAATTCACAGGAACTATCCACTTCTACTTCACTACAGGATAAACTACTACTAACAGCGATGAACACTCCACCACCGGTTGCATGCAATCTATCCTTTTAAGTACGTGGTATCACGTAACATTCCGCCAGTGCAGACGGTATTTGCTTCGTGATACATTACCCGTGTTAAAATGGACCGTTTACCAATTGCGGAAAAGGTCGATATCGTGTTGATGCATGGCTGTTGTGGTCAAAATGCCCAACGGGCGTGTGATATGTATGCTGCTCGGTATCCTGGACGACATCATCCAAGTGTCCGGACCGTTCGCCGGATAGTTACGTTATTTATGGCCGGCCGGATTGGCCGTGCGGTTCTAGGCGCTACAGTCTGGAGCTGAGCGAACGCTACGGTCGCAGGTTCGAATCCTGTTAAGTAGTTCTAAGTTCTAGGGGACTGCTGACCTCAGATGTTAAGTCCCATAGTGCTCAGAGCCATTTGAACCTTTTGAACCAGATAGGCAGGAACGATTACTGAACACGGCTCTGGCGTTTCAAGCTGTATGTGAAACAAACAATCGCAGACTAGTCTAGACTAGAAATGCTGATTATTGTAATAATAATTGTAATAATGCCTCCTACATGATGTCATGTCATATTTATATTATTGAAAGTAAAACATTCGAAAATCTTGGCATCGCTGGGGCCGATAACTTGCCATTATCAATGTCAATAATGGATAAAAGTGGTCGAGATTCTCTATTCTCGGAATGGATAAACTGTTTATGTACATAATTAAATTTGTATGGAGCCCTCACTGCGTGAATCCTACTCGCATTTGGCCAACATTTTTAAGACTTTTTTAAGAGTGCTACATATACGGACATGCCAACGATCACAACGTGCTTCTTCACTGTAGTTTTATTTCTATCAATTTGCAAATTGTGCTGCTTTTTACCAACTAATAAGACGACTTAGCATGAGGATCCAACTCACAACGAACAGGTTGTGTAACAAACATTTCTGAAGACCAGGAGATGACAGCAACGCCTGTCGAAACCGGCTGTCGGAAATAAAATGTTTTTATTTTTAAATCTTTATCGAAATTATGTTGATCATTATTTTTATTCAATTAGTTTGAATGTAATTTTTTATTTCTATTCCTTTGTCACATTATGTTAATCACAATATAAACTACTTTCATTTGTTTCATTTTTTCTTTATATCATTCTTTTTCCCAATCTGAATTTTTGTCAATATATAATGAATTATATTTATCTGTCATAATATTCAATTATTTGAAAATTACGATCTGTCAGTTAAAAAACAAAAGACCAAATAATCTATTTTTATTGACTGTGTAGTGGTGTGAAAAACGTACTTTTCGTCGCCGGATGTGTAACTTTTTGCTTGGTAATCATTATACAGACATTTGAAACATAACCTAAATATCTATTGCACTATGGACAAAATGATGCAGTTGAATATTCATATGAAAGAAGGGCTTATAAGCAACGAAATTGAAACAAAATGAGAAATAGATATAATGAAAACAATAATGTGAATGAAGAACCAGGGTGATGAAACATAAGAAGATAAATATAAATAAATATATAAAATTAATAAAAAACACATGGCCAAAGATTTCAAGGGGAAAAAGAATGACAGGACGAAAACTGAGAGCAAATGAAGAAGCTGGCATATAATTAAAATGATGTGAGAAACGAATGGAAATAAAAAAATTAAATTTATATCAATTAATTGATTAAAATGATGATGAAAGTAATTTATAAACATTTAAAAATAAGAAACCAATTTACTGCACTTGACGAGATTCGAACCCATAATCTCCTGTATGTATAGCTACTATCCTATCCACTATACCATGCTGCCAGACCGTTCAATACAACATTTTAACGCTATTGAGTGTCACACAAAATTCCGAATTTTTTTCGTTAATTACTCGCGAATGAGGGCCCACCAGTATGGACGGCTGCAGTGTGTGATACCTGGGTCTTAACTTACTTATATAACCGTATAGAGGGTTTCAAAAAGTCGAGCCCACCGGTGGGTACCTCTACGTAAGTTGTATAAAATGATGTCAGTGTGAAGCATGGCATATGGAAGTGCGTTTCGTATCCCCTACGACTGCAAACATGTTTGACGGTTTCACAGCACCAGTGATCGTCCGACTCTTTTGCTCAAGAGCCAATACTGGCTTTATGGAGCAGCACCTCAGGCCACATATGCATAGGTATTATATACAGTGTCAGTCACTAACTGTTGACACCTAGAATAACTCCGAAAGTATGACAGTAACTGGGACCAATGTTGCATGGGACAACGGGGGCCGTAATACGACGTTGGTTTCTTGTTCTAGGTGGGGTCGCTTCAGAGATATGGTCAACTTTGTCATTTTAAATGGGATGCAATAGTTTGGTACTTATTTTCTAATAGCGGCTATTGAGACGAATCCAATGATGTGTAACAGTACGGCCTTTGAAGGTCAACGAAGGTTAAAAAGGTGGCATGAACGTCTATTTACGAAGGTGTTCGAAGTGGTGACGATTGGTATCAATGCAGTGCTGCAATCTTCTTATCGTGTGTTGGCTGGTGTTCCTTATCACTTCGGCACTTATCGAAGCACATGCTCCGACAATTCTCTCTCGTATACCGTACAAATAGTGAATATTCACCGAATACGGCGTATCCATCTAACGTGCCATTGATATGTAAACATCATTCGACAGTTTCGCAATACTACACTAATAGGAACGGTGAGACTAGCATCGACGAATCAAGCGAATGTGAATGATATATTCCTTCGATATGCTTCTCATTTACGGAAAATGCCAACGAAATTCAGTGAGAGCTGGAGACTTATACGCTGAAAGATATCCTCAACGTACTCACCCTACACGTCGTACATTTAAATATGTGTATGATAAAGTGAGAACAACTGGATCTTTAAAGCATAGGAAACATATCCGGCAAAGGAAAGTTACTAACGAGGAAACGTCAATTGGTACTCTTGCCACGGCGGTCCGAGATCTTTGTGTTAGTTAGCGTCAAATCACAAGGGAATCCGGCATGAGCCAGAGTAGTGTTGTTCGTGTTCTGCATCGCCATAAATATCATCCTTACCATATCAGTCTCCACCAAGAATTAACTGGTACGGATTGTATGCGTCGCGCTGAATTCTGCCGATAGGCTCAACTTCAGATTCAGAGGGATGACACATTTATTAATTTGATTTTATTTACTGACGAGGCTACATTCACAAACCACGGTAATGTTAATTTGCATAACATGGGTTATTGGTCAACTGAAAATCCATGTTGCCTACGGCAAGTTGATCACCAAACACCGTGGTCGGTGAATGTATGGTGTGGGATTCTGGACGACAGAACTATAGGCTCCTATTTCATCGAAGGAAATCTTAATGGTAGGAAGTACACCACATTCCTGCAAGAAACACTAGGTCTGTTATTGGAAGAAATACGTTTAAAAACAAGGAACAGAATGTTGTATCAACACGATGGGTGTCCGGCACATTTTTCGCGGATGTCTAGAAATTAGTTGCAGAGACGATTCCCAAAACGTTGGATTGGACGCGGACGAGATGTGTCGTGGCCGGCTCGTTTGCCAGACTTGACGCCTGTATATTTTTTTGTGGGGATTCGTAAAAGACATTGTTTATAAAGACGTTCCAACTACACCTGAAGATATGCGAGAGAGAATTGTCAGAGCATGTGCTTCGATGTGCCGAAGTGAGAAGGAATACCACTCAGTCTATGATAAGAAGATTGCAGCACTGTATTGATACCAATGGTCGCCACTTCGAACACCTTCTGTACATGGACGTTCATGCCACCGTTGTGACCTTCAGAGACCTTAGTGTTCAAACTATAGCATCCCATTTATAAAAAGCAAAGTTGATCTTCATATCTCTGAAGCGCCCCACCTAACAACAAAACACCAACGTCATATTATGGCCCCGTTGTCCCATACAACTTTTGTCCCATAAACTTTTCAGCTCCTACCATACTTTCGGAACCATGAGACCACTACGGTCACAGGTTCGAATCCTGCCTCGGGCATGGATGTGTGTGTTGTCCTTAGGTTAGTTAGTTTTAAGTAGTTCTAAGTTCTAGGGGACTGATGACCTCAGATGTTAAGTCTCATAGTGCTCAGAGCCACTTGAACCACAGCCACCATACTTTCGGAGTTATTCTTGGTGGTAATGAGTATAGTGTACTGAACAACATACATTAGCATTTACTTCATTTTCGGGCTAATAGTTATAGCTATTAGGATTAGAATGTTTTAGGCTGGTTAGCATCTCTAACTACATGTCGCAAGAAGAGCTATTAATGCTTATTTTCTGCTGGGCAGCGGGTCAAGTGTGGATACATGGAGACAAAGCGACGAGTCTGTAGTGACAGGTGTAGTCCACTTAGTAGTGCAGTTATGACCATGCAAAACAGCATCAGATTGTAAAGTCTGTGGCGTGTTTGTGGGAAGACAGTTTATACATGCAGCAAAAAAAACCAACATACTGGTGTGTGTACATACTTAGGTACCATATGTAAAAAAGAACAAATACCACATAAAGGGATACATCGGTGGCTGTCACCACGTCTGTAGTGAGTGACAGGATGGGAATTGGCGTTGGAAGGAAGGCAATCTCGTATGGACGAGGCGGTTAAGGGGACCGTTCGTCTTGAGCGGTAAGTCTGGGTTCAACACTAGTTTTCGCCTGCTATCACTGATACACTTCGACGCCCAGATGCGGCTAACGTCATTAAAACCTTCGAACGACCTTGTTATTGATTGGTAACCTAGATAAATTAGCACGTTGTGAGTGCTTTGTAGACGAGCTATTGTAAAGGTGCGCTGACTGCCAGCTCCCTGAACCAAACGTTGATCCTTGAATGTCGGCACCATTCGGAACACTTCGTGTCGACTGTCATCTGTTTCACAGTGCTGCCACTCTCAGAGACTTGAAAACTGTGGGACTGTAACTGCCACACGAATTATTGTTGCGTTGTCTCAGTGACTAGATGAGTAACTGATTAATACCAGTAACTGTACACTGAAGAGCCAAGGAAACTGGTACACCTGCCTAACACCGTGTAGGGCCCCCGCGAGCACACAGAAGTGCCGCAGCCCACCGTGGCATGGACTCGACTAATGTCTGAAGTAGTGCTGGAGGGAATTGAAACCATGAATCCCGCAGGGCTGTCCATAAATCCCTTAACAGTACGAGGAGCTGGAGATCTCTTCTGGACAGCACTTTGCAAGGCATCCCAGATATACTCAATAATGTTCATGTCTGGGGAATTTGATGGCCAGCGGAGGTGTTTAAACTCAGAAGAGTGTTCCTGGAGCCACTGTCTAGCAATTATGATCGTGTGCGGTGTTGCATTGTCCTGCTGGAATTGCCCAAGTCCGTCGGAATGCACAATAGACATGAATGGATGCACGCGATCAGACAGGATACTTACATACGTGTCACCTGTCAGAGTCGTATCTAGATGTATCAGGGTCTCATATCACTCCACCTGGACACGCCCCACACCATTACAGAGCCTCCACTAGCTTCCTGATATTCGTGGTACACCCGTGAAATGGTCGTACGGAAAAATGCCCATTTCATCGCTACCTCGGAGATGCTGTGTCCCACCACTCGTGCTCCGACTGTAACACTACGTTCAAACTCACTTAAATCATGATAAGCTGCCATTGTAGCAATAGTAAGCGAGCTAAGAACTGCGCCAGACACCTGTTGTGTTGTATAGGCGTTGCCCACTGCAGTGCCGTATTCTCCCTGTTTACGTATATCTACATGTGAATAACCATGCGTACCCCACTTTTTTTTTTTTTTTTTTTTTGTTGCTTCAGTGTACTTACATTGAGTAATGCGTTTAACTATGACACATGGTCACAGATGTTTGCTAAAATTGTGAATGTCATTTCTCTCCACTCATTGCATTGCACAACAGCATAATCTTATTTCATATTCCTTGCAAATATGTACCACATTTGAAGACGGCCCTCTCTATAAGGCGCATTCACGCATCTACGTTCCTTTCATTTGAAATTTATGCTATAGCAGCCAATAGGTACGAGGCACACACGCCTGTCTTTGTCAGTACTGGAAGGCAAATAATACAACATTCTCCCTGGCATATTACCTAACACAGGGCCGGTCACGGCATTTCATATTTCATGTGTGCAGGGGCGGACCAAGACTCGGTCTGTCTCGGCTTCGTTCCTTCTCGAAAGTTCTGGGAACAGCGCCATTAGTGATGCAGTGTGGCATTTCTCAGTCCGCACAACTCTCTTCAGTTCGGCAGAATCGTGGTGTCAGTGCTGTTTACCCTTTGCTATTTGTTCGTGCTATGAAGGACGTTCACAGATCCCACAGCTGTTTGCACCGAAAGACTTAGTTTAGCGACCTGTTGTTATACGCATTTAAAAATCAATGGGAATGACGTAGGACAGAGACGAGAAATCCCTATACATTTTATGCAGTAGAATAAGCAGCTTTAGGAAAGATAAACGCACCAGAGAGGCAATTCAGACGTTGCAGTTGATAATGGAAGACTAAAAAGAGAAAGGGACACGTTCATAGGATTTGTCGACCTGGAAAAAGCGTTCGACGATGAAAAATGACGCAAGATGTTGAAAATTCTGAGAAAAATAGGGGTAAGCTATAGGGAGAGACAGGTAATGTACAATATGTGTAAGAGCCTGTGGTGTGCGTACTGTAAGACCTTCGGTACACACACCATCAGATTATTTGACTCGTCGCTCTAACGAAGTAGGCGAGTGTCAACAATATGTCTCGTGTCTTATCGTGGCGTGTTTATCTTCTGCCGTTAGGTCACACGATAGAAATGCCACTTCCACGCTTAGAGTAGCAGATTGATGGTGACCAACTTTAAACAGAGTTTGATTAATTTTCACACACATGTATTAAAATAGTAACAAGCATAAACCTTACGTAACTCGATTCTGGATGCTATTTACAATTGACAATCTGAAGTTCCTTTGGTCTTGGTACGTTAATCTTATTCTCACATACCTCTGATACTTGACAAAGTGTCTGTAGACACTGGACTCGCATTCGGGAGGACGACGGTTCAATCCCGCGTCCGGCCATCCTGATTGAGGTTTTCCGTGATTTCCCTAAATCGCTCCAGGCAAATGCCGGGATGGTTCCTTTCAAAGGGCATGGCCGTCTTCCTTCCCCGTCCTTCCCTAATCCGATGAGACCGATGACCTCGCTGTCTGGTCTCCTTCCCCAAACCAACCAACCAACCAAAGTGTCTGTACATTCGTCTTCATGGCTATGTACAGGAATATGGTAATCTTATTAGGCGTAGACTGAAACTTAACTATATACTGGTACAGACAAATGCACACTGGTACAGAGTGGTGCAGACAAATGCAGACTGACTGATCGGAGGTCTGTACACTCGTTATAATGCCTCGCGCGTTCAGGTATCACTGCGCAACTGTGATCCGCGAGGAGAAAAGGTTCTACGTTAGCAGCAATCTCATTGGCTGTGTTACATATTAATATGCGGATTGGCGGAAGCAGAATTTGGTCCGTCTCTAAGGCAGCGCCATCTCGTAGTGCGGAGACGGACGAGCGCTGTGCCTGCGCTGTTGTGCTTAGCGGGGCGCGCTCTAGTGGGAAAGTTGTGTACACGCTGACTACACGGAAGTATGTACACAACCGAGCCAAAAGGGAACAATAACAGTTGACGACTAAAGACGAACTGCTCGTATTAAAAAGGGTGTAAGACAGGTATGTAGCCTTTCGCCCATACTGTTCAACCTGTACATGAAACAGCCAATGATGGAAATAAAAGAAAGGTTCAGGAGTGGAATTAAAATTCAAGTTGAAAGGATATCAATGATACAATTTGCTGATGACATTGCTATCCTGAGTGACATTGAAGAAGAATTACATGATCTGCTGAATGGAATGAAGAGTGTAACCAGTACAGAATAGGTAACAATTATTAAAAGGAAAGTTGCTACTCACCATATAGCGGAGACGCTGCGTCGCAGATAGGCACAACAAAAAGACTCTCACAATTAAAGGTATCGGCTGTTAACGCCTTCGTCAACAATAGGCGACAGACACACATACACACACACACACACACACACACACACACACACACAACACTCACGCAAACGCAACTCGCACACACCTGCAGTCTCAGGCAACTGAAACCACACTGCCTGGATTTTTCATTGTTTGACAGTACAGAACATGGACTGGGAGTTAATCGAAGACAAACGAAAGTAATGAAAGTAGCAGAAATGAGAACAGCGAGAAACTTAACATCAGGATTGATGGTCACGAAGTAGATGAAGTTAAGGAATTCTGCTACCTAGGCAGCAAATAACCAATGATGGATGGAGCAAGGAGGACATCAAAAGCAGACTCGCTATGGCAAACAGGGCATTCCTCGACAAGAGAAGTCTACTACTATCAAATATAGGCCTCGATTTGAGGAAAAAATTTCTGAGAATGTGCATTTGGAGCACAGCATTGTCTGGTAGTGAAACATGGACTGTGGGAAAACCAGAACAGAAGAGAATCGAAGCATTTGAGATGTTGTGCTACAGACGAATATTGAAAATAATGTGGACTGATAAGTTGCGAATGAGGAGATTCTGCGCAGAATCTGAGAGGAGAGGAATATGTAGTAAACACTGACAATGAGAAGGGACAGGATGATAGGACTTGTGTTAAGACATAAGGGAATGACGTACATGGTACTAGAGGGAACTGTAGAGGGGAATAAGTTTAAAGGAAGACAGAGATCGGAATACAGCCAGCAAGTAATCGAGGACATAGGTTGCAAGCTCTACTCTGAGATGAAGAGATTGGCGCAAGAGAGAAACTCGTGGTGGACCGCATCAAACCAGCCAGAAGACTGATGACTCAAAAAAAAAAAAGGGGTCAGTAAAGGAGGACCTCACCTTAATCACGAAAAACTTACCTGTAGCGTAACATCGTGTCCTCCGAACTTCACTGTTGGCGCTACATCTGATGGCAGGCAGCGTCGTCCAGGCATTTGACAAACCCAAACACTTCAGTCGTACTCCCGCACGGCAGAGCGTGACTCATAGTCCACATCACTCGCTTCCAATCATGCACTGTCCAAGGACGTCGCTGAACATTAATTCAGAAATGTTCGGCTTATTAGCAGCCGCTCCACCATTGTACCCCGACCCTCTTACATCCCCACGCACAGTCATTGTACCAGCTGGGTTGCTCGTAGCCTTTCGGAACTCTCGAGCCATTCCTGCCACTGATCACATGCGCATTTTTACAGCCAGCCCCATAATGCTCGACGATTCTTGCCCATCAGTGCAAGTGAATTTCCTGGTCTTGATTTACCTGTGGTCGTTTCTTCGCTCACAGTCACATCATGGCGGTCGACTTGGGCAGCTATAGAAGGTTTGAAATGTCCCTGACGCAGTTTTTACTCAGGTGACGTCCAATGATAAACCCATGTTCGTAGTCACTGAACTCTTCTGACGGACCCATTCAGTTGTTACCCCACTCTAGTGACAACCCAGTGTGGAGGGCAAAAACTGTAGAGGAAGGCAGAGATTGGAATACATCGATCAAGTAACTGAGGACATACGTTGCAAGTGCTACTCGGAGATGTAGAGGTTGGCACAAGTGATGTGACACATCAAACCAGAGACTGATGACTCAAACAAATGCGGCAGGTGCTCCAAATTTTATATAAAACCACTTTAGAATACCATGGAGAAAGAACTTAAAGATTTAGTTGGCGACTAAAGAGTAAAAAGTTACACCGGTCGACAACAGGATTCATTGCTATGTACATCAGAAGTAGATTGTGCTAAATTTGCAGGCATGGAGCACGTGAAGAAATTGGTGGTACGAATAGCAAAATTTCAGAAGTTCATGCAGGGTGTCAGATGCGACAGTTCTCAGTGAAACTGAACGAAGACGATGGAGAGTTCATATATTACTGCAAAGCACGTTGGTTAAGTCAGGGGGCAGACCTGGAACGATTTTTCGATTTAAAACAATCTGGTGTTGAATTTATAAAGGTAAAAGGAGCGCATCTGGAATGGATTGCCGACCTCGCATTTTAAGTGGACGTGACTGCATGCTCGCCACATTAAGACATTGCAAGGTGTTCTACATTGCTTTCGTCAGGTAGTTTCCGCGTTTTCATAATGAGGTTGCAAAAGTGCTACAGTATTCCGAGCAACATGTGTGTTTGAAAGAGGGCTTTTCGATTTTGAAACTAAATAATTCGCGATTATATGGCAACCCACGTGCGGGGAAAAAAAAATAATCTGTGAAATTCTCTGCTTCTGTCTGTATAGCGACACTTTTCACCAGATAAAAATTATATGCACATGTTTATTGGATCAAAAATAATTCGCCGCGCCGGCTATCCGTGCAGTCTAAGGCACTTGTCACGGTCCGTGCGTCTCCCCCCCGTCGGAGGTCCGAGTCCTCCCTCGGGCATGGGTGTGTGTGTTGTCCATAGCGTAAGTTAGCTTAAATTAGATTAAGTAGTGTGTAAGCTTAGGGGCCAATGACCTCAGAAGTTTGGCCCCATAAGATTTTACCACAAATTCAAAATTCAAAAATTGTTCAACAATACTGAAAAATTGTTTTCTTTTCATCTATGGTGTTGAGAAATGTGAAACATGAGACAGAGCCTATGGAGTGTTGCTGCACTGCTATTTAAATGTGACGCGTTCGCAGTTTTCCCCTCTTCCACCCCCTCGCACTCAGAGTAGCGTAGTGGTGGGGGAAACGTGCAGCGAGGCTGCGCGCTCTGTCACTCCCGGGCCAGCCGGAATCTCGTTGGCCCGTACTTTAAACTATTTGCTTCTGTGTTCACTTGCTTCATTACATTGTACTGTGTGGAACACTATGTGATCAAAAGTATCAGGACACCTGACTGGAAAGTTCGTGGCGCCCTCGATCAGCAATGCTGTAACTCAGTAAGGTGTTGGCCCACCCTTAGCCTTGACGACAGCTTCTACTCTCGCAGGCATACGTTCAGTCAGGTGCTGGAGTGTTTCTTGGGGAATGGCAGCCCATTCTTCACGGAGTGCTGCACTGAGCAGAGGTATCAACGTCGGTCGGTGAGGCATGCCATGACGTCGGCGTTCCAAAACATCCCAAAGGTGTCCTATAGGATTGAGGTCAGGACTCTGCGCAGGGCAGTCCATTACACGGGTGTTACTGTCGTGTAACCACTCCGCCACAGGCCGTGCACTATGAAAAGGTTGTCTATGGTGTTGAAAAATGCACCGAAAAGATTGCAAGGCCACAGGTGTCTGCATCCCCTGCGAGAGTCGTGGCAAAAAGTCTTGTGGAGCCACAGGACGGAACTGCCCTACCTACAGGATGCTTGAACAAAGATTAATATTGCGAATTGATTATGGGTGAAAGCGGCATACCAAGCAGGATGCCAAAGCATAAATCCCCGAGCAAAAGGAGGAGGGATGCTATGAGAGCAAGTAGATTCAGGAATTTCCTGAAGTCGCTCACCAGCGCCGAGGTACCAACAGTCGACAAATCAATACAAACAGAGTTCCCCACCAGGGACATTGGCATTCAAACTGAGCTCCCCTCAGTGGTCAGAGTGCCCTCCTCCCAATGCCGGGACACGCTGCCAAATCCACAACGGCAAGAGCATCCTGTGGTAGCGACAGATAAAGCTGCAAAACCTGTTCAAGAAAACACGATAACAAGCTCCACCGCCAACTCCGTCACAAAAGACAGCCCGGTGGTCAGGTTGCCACCCGTAGCCCCGGTGAGGGTGTACCCGAATCTCGAGTACACCATGCAACTAGCTAGGCTGGAGCAGCCGACTACCCTGACCACTGCCTTACGACATGTGGTCCGAGCAGGACATGAGAACGGACGGAGGGTAACCTTCTCGGTGATGGAGGCTGTGGACAGAATACAGTTTAAGTCAGTGAACCTCCCCACTGACTTCAGAGTACTGCGTGACCTACTCAAAAAAGTGTTTGAAAGACGAGGAAGCCGGCCGAAGTGGCCGTGCGGTTAAAGGCGCTGCAGTCTGGAACCGCAAGACCGCTACGGTCGCAGGTTCGAATCCTGCCTCGGGCATGGATGTTTGTGATGTCCTTAGGTTAGTTAGGTTTAACTAGTTCTAAGTTCTAGGGGACTAATGACCTCAGCAGTTGAGTCCCATAGTGCTCAGAGCCATTTGAACCATTTTGAAAGACGAGGAGGAAAATTTGACCTAGATGAAATCTACCATCAATCAGTGATGGCAAACGGACGACTAGCATATGACTGGAACAAAACCTGGCCACATGACCACATACACACTTACTTTCCACGACGACCAAAATAAAAATAGGACAACTCAATACTCATAACAGTCGACTAGTAATGCAGGAGCTCTGTAAGGAAGTGGTGGAAAAGAGACTGGACGTACTCTGTTTACAGGAGCCGTACTCTCTGGCTGGAAAAGTTGCGTTCACTGCCGCAACATGGCAAACCGTTAGTAGTGGGGACACCCCCAGAGCGGCCATCCTGGTAACAAACACTGCACTGCGTGCAACACCTCTGTCACAGTACTCCAATAGAAACTGCAACGTCGTGGAGATAGAATCTCCTGCTGGAATTGTAATGACCATTAACATGTACTTCCAGTAGGGAGACAGAATTGAACAGCACATAGACCATCTAGTGAGTGTGGCCACGGCGTTGCGGGGACGCAAAATTATCATAACTGCTGACATAAACGCCAAATCCCCCGTATGGTACAGTGGCACAAGGGATGAAAATGGTGCTAAAGCAGAGGAAATGATTATGGCTCTTCAACTAGTGGTGGCAAACAGACCAGGCAATCCGCTCACCTACGTGGCCGGAGGGGGACAGGGTACCAACATTGACGTGACGCTGGTCACGCCAAGCGCAGTAAATATGCTCCAAGAGTGGAGAGTGGTAGACAATGCCACCACTAGTGATCACAATCTAATTACCTTTATTGTAGGAGATAGAGAGAGCCGCTGGGCCGTGGGGTGGGAGGTGCAAAGAAATTTTAGGAAAACAGAGTGGGAACGCCTGGCCAGAGAGTGCGACATTCCTCCATTACCAGAAGTGGACGCACGACAGGACTTTAACGTGGACGACAGAGCCGAGGGGCTGGTACGCGCAATAACAAGGGCGATTAAGGCGGCCTACCAACCAGGAGGAGGGCCGTGGCGGCCACACCGTCACCATGGTCAGCCGAGCTACAAGAACTGCGTCAGTCTGTCAGGAGACTGAGGAATCACTACCAGCGCAGTGTCGGCTGGTGGGAAAAGCAAAGATGGCTGCAGTTATACCGGGAGGCAAAAGATAACTTTCAAAAAGAGTTACAGAAGACCAGAATAAAAAGTTGGGAAAATTTTGTAACCAACCAGCTGGCCCTCGACCCTTGGGGTGTGCCATATAGATTGGTGAGTGAGAAGATCCGCTCCCCAACGATGATATCAACGCTCAGGCACAGGGACGGGATGACGGAATCCTGGCAGGAAACTGCCGAGGTCCTCCTCCGGTTCCTGTTGCCTGACGATGACAGGAATGACGACACCGAAGAGCAGCGTCAATTACGGAATGAAGACCTTGCTAGGTATGTAAATGACGAAGCGGGCCACCCCTTCTCTGAGGAGGAGGTTGCTGCTCTCATCAAGTCCCTAAAGAAAGGAAAAGCCCCCTCGCCAGACGGCATTGTGGCGGAGGTGGTGCAGTTCTTAGCCCCACAGCTAGTTGCGCCACTCACACATCTCTTTAACGAATGCCTCACGCAGGGCAGATTTCCAAAAATATGGAAAACCGCAAATGTGGTGATCATTAAGAAAGGCCCTGAGAAGGACCCTGCTGAGGCCAAACCCTACAGGCCCATCAGCGTGCTGGACGGCTTTGGCAAACTTCTCGAAAAGTTATTAGCTGACAGACTGACTGCTCACCGCATGCTGCAAGGGATGAGCGGCAGGCAATTCGGTTTCAGGCCGGGACGATCGGCATCTGTTGCAATCGCCCTGGCGGCCGGGGCCTGCGGCTCAGCCCCGTGTAAGTATGTTGTTGGCATCGTGGTGGATATCAGTGGCGCCTTCGACAACCTGTGGTGGCCTTCGCTGTTCTCATGCCTTCGGGAGAAGGAGTGCCCAGGGCTGCTATATGGGTGTCTGAGGAGCTATTGTGAAGACCGGGAGGTATGGCTATCATCCCCTAGCGGGAAAGTCGGGAAAACTATCACCAAGGGTTGCCCCCAGGGCTCCGTGTTGGGTCCCCTTTTCTGGGACATCCACATGGAGCCTCTTCTGGAAAGCCTGCAACAGAGCGAAGAGGTGCTAAAGGTGATAGCCTACGCTGACGACCTCCTCCTGCTGGTCGGCGGCCGAAGTCGCGAGGACATAGAA
The DNA here is from genome assembly GCF_021461395.2 of Schistocerca americana. Taxonomy (NCBI): domain Eukaryota; kingdom Metazoa; phylum Arthropoda; class Insecta; order Orthoptera; family Acrididae; genus Schistocerca; species Schistocerca americana. Next base: position 48,857,651 of record NC_060127.1, read on the forward strand.
CCGAAAATAGAGAGAGCAATAGACAAACTACAACTATGGTGCCGCAACACCGACTATCTCACCAACCAAGTCGACTTACCTATTACTCAGCTAATGAGAAACCCGACCGTCAGAATTGACGGTACGCCGGTTCTTCGGAGACGAGAAACGCGCTACTTGGGAATCATCATCGATGAAAGGTGGAACTTCGCAAGGCACACTGAAACCGTAACCCAGAAAGCACTACAACTACTAAATAACCTGATTTCCATCGGACATAAGAGATTCCACCTTCCGCCTCATCTAATTAAGCTCTATCATAATAGTATACTGACGTCAATAGTGGGTTACGGCTCGGGAGTCTGGGCTCACAGGCTCACGAGGGTGGTGGCTGCCGTGACGGTGAGGAGAGTACAAAGGAACATGATACTAAGGTCCGTGGGAGCTTATAGAACATCTCCGGGAGGAGCCCTGTTAATTATAATGGGCTCTCTCCCCTGGATATAAAGATAAGGGAACAGGCTGCATGGTACTGGGCCAAAAACGATAATATCACCAAGTAGAGGAAATTATGGGGGCACCAGTCAGGGGAAAAGGGGAGATACGGGGAAGGGGTGAACATCTATGGCAGGAGATATGGGAGTCAGATGAAACTGGTAGAAGAACCTGTCAGCTCCTACCAGATGTTAAGGAAAGATTGAAAATGAAATACTTCGAGCCAACTCGGGGATTGTTCCACTTTCTCACTGGTCATGGCCCCTAACCGACTTATCTATGTCGGTTTGGGAAAAGGGCGACGCCTGCGTGCGACTGTGGTGCACCGGAGGGTACTCCTGACCATGTGGTTTACGAGTGCCTTCTTTTCGATGATGTAGCCGAAACACTGAGAGGACGACTACCAAGTACAAACACTTATGACCTTCTAAGACAAGAGGAGACCTTTCAGAGACTGAATACGCTAGCCAACGAGGTATCACAAAAAGTATTAAAAACTTTTAGACCTTCATGCCTAGATAAATAGAAATCACCGATTGTGACCACTGCCCCAATCCCGTACCGCCTGTTCGTGGATAGGTCGACTCTACAGTTGCAATCCGCCACGTGCAGGACCAGGGGGACTGGGGTGATCCTGAACTGAGACAACGCACCGATTATGACGTAGAATAGGAAGTAGATTTAGTTAATTAGAATAGGATAGTAAGTTAGGAAACTGCAGCGATAAATAACTTCTTGCCTGTCCTGTGCCAGGGGTACGCTCATAGAGATTAACTAACCAGAAATTATGCTAACACAAGTAAAATTAGAAGTAGTCTGCCTAGTAATAATTATAGTACTGTCTGCAGTCAAGTAGAATGTAGAAGCTGGTATTATAAAACTAGAAACATAGGACCCACTAATCATTAAGGTGGTGGGTCATTTTGTATAATTATTATGTTATGAAATAAAGAAATTTTTTTTAAAAAGATAAGAAGGTGCTTAAAACATCAATATAGGCCTGTGCTGTGATAGTGCCACGCAAAACAACAAGGGGTGCAAGTCCCCTCCATGAAAAACACAACCACACCATAACACCACCGCCTCCGAATTTTACTGTTGGCACTACACACGCTGGCAGATGACGTCCACCGGGCATTCACCATGCCCACAGTACACATCCTGCCATCAGATCGCCACATTGTGTACCGTGATTCGTCACTCCACACAACGTTTTTCCACTGTTCAATCGTCCAATGTTTACGCTCCTTACACCAAGCGAGACGTCCTTTGCCATTTACTGGCATGAAGTGTGGCTTATGAGCAGTCGCTCGACCGCGAAATCCAAGTTTCCTCGCCTCCCACGTAACCATAATAATTCTTGCAGTGGATCCTGATGCAGTTTTGGATTCCTGTGTCATGATCTGTCTAGATGTCTGCCTATTACGCATTACGACCCTCTTCGCCGGCCGCGGTGGTCTAGCGGTTCAGGCGCTCAGTCCGGAACTGCGCGACTGCTACGGTCGCAGGTTCGAATCCTGCCTCGGGCATGGATGTGTGTGATGTCCTTAGGTTAGTTAGGTTTAAGTAGTTCTAAGTTCTAGGGGACTGATGACCACAGATGTTAAGTCCCATAGTGCTCAGAGCCATTTGAACCACGACCCTCTTCAACTGTCGGCGGTCTCTATCAATCAACAGACGAAGTCGGCCTGTACGCTTTTGTGCTGTACGTGTCCCTTCACGTTTCCACTTCACTATCACATAGGAAACAGTGGACCTAGGGACGTTTAAGAGTGTGGAAATCTCGCGTACAGACGTATGACACAAGTGACTCCCAATCGCCAGACCACGTTCGAAGTCCGTGAGTTCTGCGGGGCATCCCATTCTGCTCTCTCACGTATGTTTTTGGGGGTGTCCGGATGCTTTTGATCACATAGTGTACCAGGATCTCACCACAGGCAGTGGCTGCAGCGAGATTGAGACCGGCGTTGCGTGTCTGCAGGCTCCAGCGTGTCGATCCGCGTGTCCCCGGTGGGCCTGGTCTTCAAGGACGACCCCCCGGCGGCGTCGGCCGGCGGCCGGCAGGAGCGGCTGGTGTCGCAGCCCCTCGGCGTGCCGGCGCCGGTCTTCGTGAGCTCCGGGAAGCTGCTGGTGGCCGGCGACGCCTCGGCCAGCAAGGACTCCTCCGAGGACTGGTGGCGCCGCCAGAAGAGCGTGCTCAAGGTGGGCGCCGACGGCATCCCCGTGGTGCACGGGGTGCGCGTGCCCGACGACGAGGCCGACCGCTTCCAGACGTGGCGCAACGCGCGCGTCGTCGACAACGTGCTGGTGCCCAACGCCTGGGACGCCGCCAACCCTGCAAGGTAGGCCAGCCGACACCCCACCCCGCCCCGCCCCGCCACCACCCCCATAGTCCAGCAACGTCGCATCTCACCCATGCAAGACCCAGTCTCATCCAAAATTATACCTCAGGTGTAAAACCTTCCCAAACATGCAAACTACACTATCTGCCCAATAGTATCTGGACACATTTCTCGTTAGTCGTCAGCCTTCTGAAAGGTCTTGATGCAGCGCGCCACTAATTCCTCTCCTGCACCCAACTTTTCGTCTCATAGTCGCAACTGCAGCCTACGTTCTCGATTACTTGCTGGACATATTCCAATTTCTGTCTTCGTCTACCAGTTTTTCTACATCTACATCGCCCAACGGTGTGTGGCGGAGGGCACTTTACGTGCCACTGTCATTACCTCCCTTTCCTGTTCCAGTCGCGTATGGTTCGCGGGAAGAACGACTGTCTGAAAGCCTCCGTGCGCGCTCCAATCTCTCTAATTTTACATTCGTGATCTCCTCGGGAGGTATAAGTAGGGGGAAGCAATATATTCGATACCTCATCCAGAAACGCACCCTCTCGAAACCTGGCGAGCAAGCTACACCGCGATGCAGAGCGCCTCTCTTGCAGAGTCTGCCACTTGAGTTTATTAAACATCTCCGTAACGCTATCGCGGTTACCAAATAACCCTGTGACGAAACGCGCCGCTCTTCTTTGGATCTTCTCTATCTCCTCCGTCAGACCGATCTGGTACGGATCCCACACTGATGAGCAATACTCAAGTATAGGTCGAACGAGTGTTTTGTAAGCCACCTCCTTTGTTGATGGACTACATTTTCTAAGCACTCTCCCAATGAATCTCAACCTGGTACCCGCCTTACCAACAATTAGTTTTATATGATCATTCCACTTCAAATCGTTCCGCACGCATACTCCCAGATATTTTACAGAAGTAACTGCTACCAGTGTTTGTTCCGCTATCATATAATCATACAATAAAGGATCCTTCTTTCTATGTATTCGCAATACATTACATTTGTCTATGTTAAGGGTCAGTTGCCACTCCCTGCACCAAGTGCCTATCCGCTGCAGATCTTCCTGCATTTCGCTACAATTTTCTAATGCTGCAACTTCTCTGTATACTACAGCATCATCCGCGAAAAGCCGCATGGAACTTCCGACACTATCTACTAGGTCATTTATATATACTGTGAAAAGCAATGGTCCCATAACACTCCCCTGTGGCACGCCAGAGGTTACTTTAACGTCTGTAGACGTCTCTCCATTGATAACAACATGCTGTGTTCTGTTTGCTAAAAACTCTTCAATCCAGCCACACAGCTGGTCTGATATTCCGTAGGCTTTTACTTTGTTTATCAGGCGACAGTGCCTAACTGTATCGAACGCCTTCCGGAAGTCAAGAAAAATAGCATCTACCTGGGAGCCTGTATCTAATATTTTCTGGGTCTCATGAACAAATAAAGCGAGTTGGGTCTCACACGATCGCTGTTTCCGGAATCCATGTTGATTCCTACATAGTAGATTCTGGGTTACCCTCTACAGGTCCCTCTAATACCACAGAATTATTCCCTGATGTCTTATCAGAGTTCCTATCATTTTATCCCTTCTTCTTGTGATTTTTCTCGATATGCTCCTTTCCTCGTCCATTTTGCCTCCTCATTCTTCACCTTATCAGTCTTCTGTAGCGCCGCATCTCAGAGGCTTCGATTCTCTGCTGTTTCGGTTTCCCCACAGTCCGTGTCTCACTACCATAGATTGCTGTGCTCTAAACGTACATTCTCAGAAATTTCGTCCTCAAATTGAGACCTACATTTGATACTAGCAGACTTCTCTTGGTCAGGAATCCCTTTTTCCAAGTGCTACATTGCTTTTTGTGTCCTTCTTGCTCCATCCGGCCAGGGTGGCCGAGCGGTTCTAGGCGCTACAGTCTGGAACCGCGTGACCGCTACTGTCGCAGGTTCGAATCCTGCCTCGGGCATGGATGTGTGTGCTGTCCTTAGGTTAGTTAGGTTTAAGTAGTTCTAAGTTCTAGGGGACTGATGACCGCAGAAGTTAAGTCCCATAGTGCTCAGAGCCATTTGAACCTTCTTGCTCCGTCCATCATGGTTTACTTTTTTGCCTAGGTAGCAGATTTCCTTAGCTTCATCTGCTTCACGATCTCCAGTCCTGATGTTTTCTTCCTGTTCTCATTTCTGCTACTCCTATAGTACTTTCCTCTTTCTTCGATTTAGTCTAATTCCTTACTCTGTACTCATTATACTTTTCATTCCATTCAGCAGTCCTGTATTTCTTCATCTCTATCACTCACAATAGCAGTATCATCTTCGAATCTTATCATTGATTACCTTCCACCCCTAACTGAAGCTTTCTTTTATTTCCCACACTGTTTCTTATGTGTGCAGATTGAACAGTGGGGGCGAAAAACTACGTCCCTTTCTTACGCACTTTTTAATCCAAGCATTTCATTCTTGGTCGTCCACTCTCATTATTCCCTCTTGTTTCTTGTACATACTGTGTGTTAACCGTCTCCCCCTATAGCTTATCCCTGTTTTTCTCAGAATTTCGAACATCTTGTACCATTTTACACTGTAGAACGCTTTTTCTAGGTCGACAATCCCTATGAACGTGCTTTGATTTTTCTTTAGTCTTGCTGCCATTATCAACTGCAACGTCCGAATTGCCTCTCTGGTGCCTTCACCTTTTCTAAAGGCAAACTGATCGTCATCTAGCGCATCCTCAATTTTCTTTTCCATTCTTCTGTATATTATTCATATTATTCTAGTCAGCAATTTGGATGCGTGAGGTGTTAAGCTGATCGTGCGATAATTCTCGCACTTTTCAGCTCTTGCAATCTTGGGAATTGTGTGCATGATTCTCTCATGTGACAATAAATGTCCTCCCATCCCGTCCCGTCTTCTTTTAGTGTTCCCCACATATTCCTTTCCTCTCCGATTCTGGACAGAACGACCTTATTCCTTACCTTATCAATCCACATAAGTTTCACCATATGTATGTAGCACCATATCTCAAATGCTTCGGTTCTCTTCTGTTCCAGTTTTCGCACAGTCCATGATTCACTACCATACAATGCTGTGCTCCAAACGTACATTCGCAGAAATGTCTTCCTCAAATTAAGGCCTATATTCGATACTAATAGACTTCTCTTGGCCCCGAACGCCCTTTTTGCCAATGCTAGTCTGCTTTTGATGTCCTCCTTGCCCCGTCCGTCGCTGGTTATTTTGCTGTGTAGGTAGCAGAATTCCTTAACTTCATCTATTTCGTGACCACCAATCCTGATGTTAAGTTTTTCGCTGTTCTCATTTCTGTTACTTCTCAATACTTTCGTCTTTCCTCGATTTACTCTCAGTCCATATTCTGTACTCATTAGACTGTTCATTCTATTCAGCGCATCATGTAATTCTTCTTCACTTTCACTCAGGATAGCAATGTTATCAGCGAATCGTATCATTGATATCCTTTCACCTTGAATTTTAATTCCACTGCTGAACCCTTCTTTTATTTCCATCATTTCTTGTTTGATGTGCGGATTGAACAGTAGGGGCGACAGACTACAACCCTGCCTTACACTCTTTTTAATCTGAACACTTCGTTCTTGGCCTTCCAATTTTATTGTTCCCTCTTGCTTTTTGTAAGTCTTTCCTTATTGGTTTCCCATATTTTGCGTACATCCTGCACAGTTTTACATAGTCTAACGCTTTTTCGAGGTCGATAAATTCTATAAACGTGGCTTGATTTTTCTCCACTGTTGCTTTCATTATCAAACAGATCGTCACAGTTACCTCTCTGGTGCTTTGACCTTCCCTACAGGCAACTATTCGTCATCTAACAGATCCCTAGTCTTCCTTTACGGTGTTCTGTACATTATTCTTGTCGGAAAGCTGGATGCACTGAGTTCTTAAGCTGTGCGAAAATTGTCGCACTTGTCAGCTCTTGCAATATTCTAGATTGTGCGGATGACGTTTTACCGAAAGTTTTGTTGCCACTTCCCCGAAATATTTTAGAAATTCCGATGCAATGTTATCTATTCCTTCTGCCTTATTTGATCTTCGCTGGCCCAAAGCTCTAATACTGCGTCCCCTATGTCTTCCCTGTCGACCCCTATTTCCTCTGCTGTTGCTGCTTCTCCTTTTAGACTGGCAGAACGCCATCTCACCATCAGACAAGTCTTCTCCCTCGCAGAGGCCTTCAGTGTACTCTCCCAGCTAACGTCCTATTAGTGGACGTTGTATTGTATTGTATTAAACCAGGAACCTAGAAACGACGGAGTGGCTTCGTCCCACCGTAGCCCTCAGTGGTTCACAGGCCACAGTAGTCCACCCACCCCACCGCCGACCCACACTGAACCCAGGTTTATTGTGCGGTTCAGCCCCCAGTGGAGCCCCCCCCCCCCCCCATCCCCCTACGCCAGGAACGTCTCATACCAATGTTTGCGTGGTAGTGTAATTATGGTGTATGCATACCTGGAAATGTTTGCGTGGTAGTGTAATTATGGTGTATGCATACCTGGAAACAGTGTTTGCACAGCAATCGCCGACATAGTGTAACTGAGGCGGAATAAGGGGAACCAGCCCGGTTTCACCGAGGTAGATGGAAAACCGCTTTGAAAACATCCACAGGCTGGCCGGAACACCGGACCTCGACACTAATCCGCTGGGCAGATTCGTGCCGGCGACCGGCACGAGTTCCCGCTCGGGAAGTAGCGCGTTAGTCCGCGCGGCCATCCGGGCGGGCTTAGTTCAAAAATGTGTGTGAAATCTTATGGGACTTAACTACTGAGGTCATCAGTCCCTAAGCTTACACACTGCTTAACCTAAATTATCCTAAGGACAAACACACACACACACACACACACACACACACACACACCCATGCCCGAGGGAGGACTCAAACCTCCGCCGGGACCAGCCGCGGCCTTAGTGGACATTACTATTTCGTGGTCTATTCAATGCCATTATGACGTCTTGAACTGTATAGCGGACGCTTTCAATCAAGTATCTCAGTGTGTGTGTAGGAATCATAGCCCATTCTTACTGAAGAGCCCGAATCTGACAAGGTAGTGCCGCTGGGTGCTGCGATCTGGAGCGAAATCGACGACCTAACTCATCCCAAATGTGTTCCGTGGGGTTCAGGTCTGGTCTCTGAGCAGGTCTGTCGATTTCAGAGATCTTACTGCCAACAAAGCATTGCCTCACATATACCACTTTATGACAGGGTGCACTGTGATGCTGATAGAAAGAATCTTCGTCCCTGAACTATTCCGCTACTGTATGCAGTACACAATACTGAAAAAGTGTTCCTATCCTTCCACGTTTACTGTGTTCTGAACCGCAACTAGGCGACTGTACCATAACCATTAAGAACAACTCCATACCTCCCCCATACTTCACTGTTGGCAGAACAGTGATTGCAGTAAGGTTCTCCAGACATTCACCAGATCCAGACCCATCCATGCTACAGTATATAGCATAATTCATCACTCCAAACCACTCGTTTCCAGACAATTACTGTCTATTAGCCCGGCCACGCGAAGTGGCCACAGAGTTAGAGGTGCCACATCACGGATTGCATGGCCCCTCCCACCGGAGGTTCGAGTCCTCCCTCGGGCATGGGTGTGTGTGTTGTTCTTAACATAAGTTAGTTTAAGTAGTGTGTAAGTCTAGGGACTGATGACCTTATCAGTTTGGTCCCTGCTTCCGGAGTGGGAAGGCATGCCAGTCCCCAGCATGAATCCGCCTGGCGGATTGGTTTCAAGGTCCAGTGTGCTGGTCAGTCTATGGATGGTTTTTAAGGAGCTTTTCAATCTACCTTGGCGAAAGCGGGCTGGGTCCTCTTATTCCGCCTCAGTTGCACTGTGCCAGCGATTGCTGCACAAACACTGTCCATGCAAACATTTGGGATTACACTCGACTGGTATAAGACGCTCCCAAGGGGGAGGGGGGGGGGGGTGTAGTCCACTGGGAGCCGAACGGCACAATGACCCTGGGTTCTGTGTGGGGCGGTGGTGGGGTGGGTGGACTGCTGTGGCCTGTTGTGGAGATGTGGACCACTGAGGGCTATGACGGGACAAAGCCTCTCCATGGTTTCTAGATCCCTGGTTTAATTCATACATACATACAGTCTACTGGTGTTCCTCTTAGACGACCTCAAGCGTTGCTTAGCATTGATTACAGAAGTGTGTGGCTTAAGAGGAGGCCCTCGACCATTATATCCCCTTCTTCTTAACTTCCTATGCACAGTCATCGCTGAATTGCTGGTAGCACTTCAGAACTCACGAGTGATTCCTTCCACTGATCGCACCACCCAATGCTCGATGGTCCCTGCCCATCATTGCACAAGGTCTCCTTCGTCTTGATTTAGCTGTGGTTGGTCCTTCCCATTTGCCGGCCGCGGTGGCCTAGCGGTTCTAGGTGCTTCAGTCTGAAACCGCGCGATTGCTACAGTCGCAGCTTCGAATCCTTCCTCGGGTATGGATGGATATGTGTGTTGTCCTTAGGTTAGTTAGGTTTAAGTGGTTCTAACTCTAGGGTACTGGTGACCTCAGATGTTAAGTCCTATAGTGCTTAGAGCCATTTGAACCATTTCTTTGCTGTTACTTCTTCTCCACTGACAGCATAATATTCCCCGCCTCTTTTTATGCTGGCAGGACGCCATCTTGTCACATCTGCTGCTGATTTCCACAAAGAATTGTCCAGATACTTCTGACTAGTCCGTAAGATTACTAGCGCACTTGAAAAAATAAAAGGCCTGTTCCTGGTGAAACGTTCTTTAAACATATGAAATAATGCTCGATTGATCTGTGCAATGGGTACTGAATTCGAATTTTCGTGTGGCGTGTTGTAAGTGCAAGTGATGTTTTTCTCTGTGTTATTGTTAGCAAAACTTTACAGTAATTGATTGGGCAATGAAACTCCCAATACCAATAAAGAAATACAGTCACTCCCCTTTGGCACTGAATCAACTGGCCCTGTTCAAAACTGATAACTTTGGTCCCTGTGCACATCACAAATAAATTAAATTGTCTTACCTCTAAAGCAGCAACGGTGGAACGCGATATATTCCGGTCTCTCATGAAAAACAGTAATATGCTAGGTACAGGTTCAGCAGTGTGCAATGCTGGCCATTATACTTGAAATGCACATGAAATTCATTTGCTAATAAACGAGAACATATAAGAAAATTCTATTTCTTTAAAAAATATGACTTGGACAGGGAGGCGGTACTGATTATGGTGAATTACTAACACTCAGTTTCTTAGCAAAATTATATTGCAAGTTAAGTTTGTCTTCCCAAAAACATCTGACAATTGAAGTTACATTACTCACAACTGATTCACAAACAATGAGATTTAAACAGCACGTATTATTTGGCTTCACTAATCCAACAGAGGCAGCAAAGGACTTGGAAGAGCAGTTGAATGGAATGGACAGTGTCTTGAAAGGGGGGTATAAGATGAACATCAACAAAAGCAAAACGAGGATAATGGAATGTATTAGAACTAAGTCGGGTGATACTGACGGAATTAGATTAGGAAATGAGACACTTAAAGTAGTAAAGGAGTTTTACTATTTGGGGAGCAAAATATCTGATGATGGTCGAAGTAGAGGGGATATAAAATGCAGACTGGCAATGGCAAGAAAAGCGTTTCTCAAGAAGAGAAATTTATTAACATCGAGTATAGATGTAAGTGCCAGGAAATAGTTTCTGAAAGTATTTGTATGGAGTGTAGCCATGTATGGAAGTGAAACATGGACGATAAATAGTTTAGACAAGAAGAGAACAGAAGCTCTCGAAATGTGGTGCTACAGAAGAATGCTAAAGGTTAGATTGGTGGATCACGTAACTAATGGGGAGGTACTGAATAGAACTGGGGAGAAGAGAAATTTGTGGCTCAACTTGACTAGAAGAAGGGATCGGTTGGTAAGACTTGTTCTGAGGCATCAAGGGATCACCAATATAGTATTGGAGGATGGCGTGGAGGTTAAAAATCATAGAGGGAGACCAAGAGATGAACACACTAAGCAGATTCAGAAGGCTGTAGGTTGCAGTAGTACTGGGAGATGAAGAAGCTTGCACAGGATAGAGTAGCATAGACAGCTGCATCAGACCAGTCTCGGGACTGAAGACCACAACAACAATCCAACATAAACTCAGATCATCAAATTACATATGGCTCTGTTAACAAATCTTAGAAACATTACAAAAGTGAAATATCGAACTAGCCTTTTTATCAAAACAGTTCACGTACATTCTGGGGTTACTCAACAATTGCAAATCATCACCCAACTTGTCTATACTAACTCGCTGGCAAAAACAGAAATCGTAATGATTTAACATCTTTACCTTGGTTGCATGAAGACTTCTTCTCCCATGTTCAACAATACTGAAATACCTACATTAATCTAACAGTTGGTGACTTCATACAGCACACTACGAAAACTGCCTACTCCGTCGTCTTTCCCTCACAGACAGTACCTACAACTGTGCGCCAAGCGCTGTCTTACTCCAACACTATCAGTATCTCTGGGTCTGCGATATAAAGCCTATCAAAGACATACATCGTTTACAAAATCATATTCGGGTGCCACATACAAATGTGCCCCAGTTTTATCCTTTCACTGGTTCACTGGTGTTTAGACTAAATGGCTCTGCATGTGAGGGTTGAAATGGTCCTCAGGTTTCATTAAATCTATATAAAACTGGGAACACCACTTACTACAAGCGGACAGGACATTTTGCAAGTGAAAACAATCAGCGAACAAACGTTTCTAGAAATTACTGCAACCAGCCATCCTTTGTGATTCTTCAATTTGTGTTTGCCATGACAGATTTCAAATTGCCTAACTATTCACCATCATAAGGTATACCTTTATTATATATCTGGACGGTTGTGGGGGTGTAACTTCCCAACAGATAAAATAATAATATGTATAGCATTCACGTTCAGCGTAACCTCCCAATAAATAAATTCCGTAACCTACCAATAATAAAATATGACTAACCTCCTAATAAAAAATGTGACTCACTTATAACCTTTCACTAATTGACTGACTGTGAATCCAAACTGGTAAATTTGGACGTCAGCAGTGCTGCGTCATGGGCCTGAAAGACCATACTGAATAAATTGAAAATTCTTACCTCAATAAAGTAGCCGGATAACGCGTATATATCTGCTCTTATAAGAAATTTTTCTGGCACAGCCCAGTGCAATGCTGGCCGATAGATTTGTCATGTATAAAAAGCAACAACTGATTTTTCTTTACAATAATGGGAATGACCATGGATTGGAGAATTCAGTAAATTCTTTAAATTGAAATGAATGATTGTCAAAAGTTACTTTTTATGAGAAAGATTATTATTAAGAGGTTTTGTTTTAAAAAACATTCACATGGGACTTGATATAACGATAGTACATATGAGCGAGGCTGCTTTTACCTTATACTGCATCGCTCAGGCACCGCCATTGCTCCCCACGACCGGCCCAGCCAACTCGATACACCATACTGCTAGCTACTACTTACTCCTACTACCACACAGTTCCTACTGCAGTCAACACTGCTCTCTGGTCTGAGATTCTTTTATAGCTTACATGTCGCAGGCAGCGCGTGAGCAATCCATCGAAATTACATCTGCTCGAGTGCGCTAGCAAAAAATTCCTTAGTCATGGACCTCTTACAGGGGTAGTGTAGCTGTGGCAAGATATAAAAACGTCCATGTCTCACTTCCATACATGGCTACACTCCATACAAATAAAAACGGAACATGTAAGCACAGTGACATGAATTAGTTACAACGTCACTTCGACTTGAAGGCATTTGGCCTACTTACAATCATTACATCAATAAGTGAAGATGGAAGAATGGGAACCGAATTTAATGCACGTTCATCAAAATGTTCCATAAAAAAGATTCGCCACTGCTGGAGACTAGCAACAGTCATTCTGCCAGTCATTTCACAAAAATTACCACCATACAACAAGTACGTGGTCGTCATAACATGTCGGAATAACTGTATCGTTTCAGGAAAATGCTCCGCCAACAGTTTCAGTGTGTCCTCCACAAGGAACTTTTGTAGACAGTTGGCTCCCCTTCATCCGTCTTCATTTTAGCGCCATCTTGATGACACGTTTATGGTTTGGCCATACGGGGTAAAGCCAACGTCCTTGCCGCAGTCGTAACATCGGTTCCCGTCAGATCACCGAATTTAAGCTCCCTCGGGCTTGGGTAACACTCGTATGGGTGACCGTCCGGTCTGCCGAACACTGTTGGCAAGCGGGGTGCACTCAGCTTATGTGAGGCAAACTGAGTAGCTACTTGCTGACAACGACGGGAGAGCGGTGTTCAGACCACATGCCCCTCCATATTCGCATCGGATGACGCCTAAGGTTTAAGGATGACGTGGCGGCCGGTCGGTACCGCTGGACCTACCGAGACCTGTTTGGACACAGTTAGTCATACGGCGTAGAAGGTGTTGAGCACTTCTTTGAACATCTGAACAAGATGCAACCGAACATCGAGTTCACTTTCGAAACAGACGAAAAAGGAAGGCTGCCTTTTTAGATGTTTTTGTACAACGAAAGTCGGATGGACGACTCTGTCACGCAGAGAACCGCAAGCCGACACACACTGATTCATATCGTAGCGCCCAGAGCTTTTGACACCCATTCCAGAAGAGAACAGTTTTATGTACATTGGTACACGGGGAGAAAAGTATATGTTAGGAGAACCACTTGGCTTCTGAAATTAATCATCTGAATTTCGTGTTGCGATAGAACGACTATGGCTGACATGGTATGAAGCTAGCGTTCTCCAAGAAGAGCAACTGTGAAAATGCTGAACGTAGTCAACGAATTTCACGTAACACTGGGGTAAATTTCTATAGTATCCATTATTTGTTTCATGAACCGGTTTTCGGTTGTTACGCCATCATCAGGTACAAAGATAAGTATGTGGTGGAGTGAAATTTTATTGAATCAAAGATTCTAAATTAGTGCATGCACAGTGTATCTCTATTTCCGGAGACTAAAAATGTTAATGTTAGAATTAGGAAAAAAACAAGAGGAATTATTTTCACTGTAAATGCGACGTAAGATTATTTAACTAAGATAAAATTTGTGATATGCTAAACTAATAAACTATAGACAATTACAACAGTTGTATACAGAAAAAATAATTGAACAACAAACTTTGGTAACATATTCCATAGCTGAAGAAATTAATCTTGTCTTTAACAGGTCCTAAATTACATACACCAAAAAAGGTTTTGCATCACCCTGGTCCCCAGAACTCATGAAGATAGACAATGACTGTGGATATTGTATCACAGACACAGTTCCTTTGACTGTTCAGAGATATCACTAATCCCGCCCAAAGATGTACACAACCATGCATGAGCAGCGCCTATTAGACGGAGGGGGTCAGATAGCCAATCAGTTCCAGTCACTCCACTAGGAAGGACGTACAGGGCTCGCGTTGTCTGTAGTTCAACCATGCGTAGACTGTCAATACCGCAGTTCAATCGCGTCCGCATCGTTACTTTGTGCGAGGAAGGGCTCTCAACAAAAGAAGTGTCCTGGTGTCTCGGAGTGAACCAAAGCGATGTTATCGGAAATGGAGCAGATACAGAGAGACAGTAACTGTCGATGACATGACTCGCTCAGGCCGCCCAAGGACTACTACTACAGTGGATGACCGCTACCTACGGAGAAACCCTGACAGCAACGCCACCATGTTGAATAATGCTTTTCGTGCAGCCACAGGACGTCGTGTTACGTCTCAAAGTGTGCGCAATAAGCTGCATGATGCGCAACTTGACTCCTGACGTCCATGGCGAGGTCCCACTTTGCAACCAAGAGACCATGCAGCACGGTACAGATGGGCCTAACAACATGCCGAATGAACCGAAGAGTGTAACATACGCCTTCAGCCACACAATCGTCGGAGACGTGTTTGGAGGCAACCTGGTCAGGCTGAACGCCTTAGAGACACTGTCCAACGACTGCAGCAAGGTGGAGGTTTCCTGCTGTTTTGGGATGGCATTATGTTGGGCCGACGTACGCCGCTGGTGGTCATGGAAGGCGCCGTAACGGCTGTAATATACGTGTACGCCATCCTCCGACCGATAGCGCAACCATATCGGCAGCATATTGGCGAGGCATTCGTCTTTGTTGACGACAATTCGCGCCCCCATCGTGCACATCTTGTGAATAACTTCCTTCAGAATAACGACATCGCCGGCCGCGGTGGTCTAGAGGTTCTAGGCGCTCAGTCCGAAACTGCGCGACTGCTACAGTTGCAGGTTCGAATCCTGCCTCGGCCATGGATGTGCGTGACGTCCATGGGTTAGTTAGGTTTAAGTTCTAGGGGACTGATGACCACAGGTGTTAAGTACCATAGTGCTCAGAGCCATTTGAACCATTTTGAACCAATAACGACATCGCTCGACTAGAGTGGCGAGCATATTCTCCAGATATAAACCCTATATAACATGCCTGGGGTAGACTGAAAAGGGCTGTTTATGGAGGACATGACCCACCAACCACTGTGAGGGATCTACACCGAAACGCCGTTGAGGAGTGGGACTAGCTGGACCAACCTTGATGAACTTGTGGATACTATGCCACGACGAGTTCAGGCATGCATTAATGGAAGAGGATGTGCTACTGGGTATTAGAGGTACCAGTGTGTACAGCAATTTGGACCACCACCTGTGAAGGTCTCGCTGTATGGTGGAACAACATGCAATGTGTGGTTTTCATGAGCAATAAAAAGGGTTGCAGTCAGTAGTTCGTGCTGCAGTTCGGCGGCATCATTTGTGTGTGGATGTTAATGGTGACCATTTCGAACACCTACAGTGATATCTTTAAGTTGGACTTTAAGCTACACTTTCACCAAAAACAAGACAACTCCGTTAATTAGTTTGCAAGTCATGGACTTTGAAACAGTGGATACATCTTTTTGGACCCCCCCTGTATATAATCCAGACAGGGATCACTCAGAAGAAAATAGAAGAGGTAAGACTGTATTGTTTATAATAATCCGCCACGTCATATTAAATATATTTAAAATGAGGTATATTGCTGAAATGCATGAATGCTAGTTACATATCTTTCCGCTACAAGTTGTATGGGATCCACCAGATCGGTCAACAAAACAACTAGCGGTATCTGTTACAGATTAGAGGAACTGCTCACATTTTTAAAAAATTCAAGGGAATGTGATTATACGAATCGGTCATCGAAGGGCTTTCTAAATAGGAATATAATGTGTATTATTTATTTTTTGTTAAAGAATCCATGTAGCCTAATTATACACAATGATCCCTTGGCCGCCAATAAAAAATTTGCTGACGTGGTCTGGAAATATGGAACTAATGTAGGAAATACTGTGAAGGGATCTGAATGGATGGAACATTTCCCTTTAGCCCAACAAACTACCATCGCACAAATTTCTTCCTTCGTCCGCATTCCTCAGTGATGTCCCTCTCTGATATCATTGAATCAGTCGTACACCAAGGTCCCCCTACTGATCTTTCAAGGAATTCGAGAAGTCGGAGTTCAGCAACATCATGTTTACCGTTTTCTTCTGTTTTACAATCGCCAACGAAAACCATCCTGGTACCACAAAAACGAGGAGAGAGAAAAATTCAGCTTCCCATGTGGCTTCACCAGTTTATCTCAATCGTGCAAGATGGAAGAATATATCGGAATTTGAAAACAGACAAGGAAAGAAAGTAAAGGGCTGCAGAAATGCGTTGGATATTCAAGAGAAGCCTTGAAATCCAGAAGACGATTCATTTTCATCATCATCATCACCAAAATCTGACTCGGAGGAAGAAAACGTACCTTGTGGTTGCTACCTCTGATGTGTGAAGAGAGGGAAATGGATCAGGTATAATTGCGAGGTGTGGTTTCGCGAAACTTGTATGACCGCTGCTGGTCGTAAACCATTCCGCTTTGGGAAATGCATGTAACAACTACTGCAACGATGAAAAAGTGTAATCTTCCATACTGTGTATGTCATCAGTCTTTTGACTGGCTTACTGCGGTGAATTCTTCTGCTGCACCAACGTCTTCAGCTCAGAGTAGCACTTGCAACCTACGTGCTCAGTTATCTGCTGGATGTATTCCAGTCTCTGTCTTGCTCTACAGTTTTTACCCTCTATAGCTCCCTCTAGTACCACGGAAGCCATTTCTTGATGTCTTATTGTTGCCGCAAGGGTTGTTGTTTGGGGGAGGAGACCAGACAGCGAGGTCATCGGTCTCATCGGATTAGGGAAGGACGAGGAAGGAAGTCGGCCGCGCCCTTTCAAAGGAACCATCCCAGCATTTGCCTGGAGCGATTTAGGGAAATCACGGAAAACCTAAATCAGGATGTCCGGACGCGGGATTGAACCGTCGTCCTCCCGAACGCGAGTCCAGTGTGCTAACCACTGCGCTACCTCGCTCGGTCCTGATGTCTTAACAGATGTCCTCCCATTCTGTGCCTTCTTCTTTTCAGTGTTTTCCATACATTCCTTTCTCCGGGAAATCTCCTCATTTCTTACTGTATCCGTCCACCTAATTTCCGGTTTTCCCACAGTCCATGTTTCACTACCATACAGTGCTGTGCTTTAAACGTACGTTCTCAGAAATTTTTTTCCCCAATTAAGGCCTATATTTTAAACTAGTAGACTTCTCTTGGCTAGGAATGGTCTTACCGCCAGTGCTATTATGCTTTTTATATCCTCATTGCTCCGTCCGTCATGGGTGATTCTCTAACTTCACCTACATCCCGATCACCAATCCTGATGTTAAGTTTCACGCTGTTCACATTTTTGGTACTTCTCGTTACTTTCATCTTTCTTCGATTTACCCTTCATCCATATTCTTTACTCGTTAGACTTCTCATTCCATTCAACATATCCTGTAATTCTTCTTCACTTTCTCTGCGGATAGCAGTGCCATCAGCCAATCTTATCATTGATATCCTTTCACTTTGCACTCTTGCACCTTTCTTTTAAGCTTCTATTAAGCTTCTTCGATGTAGAGACTGAACAGTGGGGGCGAAAGGCCACATCTCTGTCGTACACTCTGCTTGATCAGGGCACTTTGTTCTTGATCTTCCAGTGCTATTGTTCCGTCTTGGCTCTTGTAGACATTGTATACTACTCAGGTTTTCCTAGAGCTTACCCCTATTTTTCTCATAATTTCGAACATTGTGCAAGACTTTACATAGTCAAACGATGTTTCCATGCACACAAATCCGTGATTTTCGTTTAGTCTTCCTTTCATTATCAACCGCAACATCAAATCTGTCTCTCTGATGTCTTTACCTTTCCTAACGCCAAACTGAGCAGCATGTTACAGATCCTCAGCGCTCTTTTCCATTCTTCTGTATATTATTCTTGGCAGCAACTCGGATGCATGAGCTGTTAAGCTGATTATGTAATGATTCTCGCACTTGTCAGATCTTGAAATCTTGGGAATTGTGTGGATGATGTTTTTTTCCGAAGGTCTGATGATTTCTCGCCTCACACGTACCGTATATCCTACACACAAACGTGAATAGTCGTTTTGTTGCCACTCCCTCCAAATGATTTTAGAAATTTCGATGGAACGTTATCGGTGCCTCCTGCCTCATTTGATCCTAAATCTCTCAAAACTCTTCTACATTCTGATACTACTACTGGATCCGAGTATCTCTTCCCTGTCGACTCTTGTTTCTTCTTCTTTTACATCATAATCGTACAATTCGTCCCCCTCATAGAGGCCTTCAGTGTACTCTTTCCACCCATCTGCTCTCTCCACTGTATTTAGTAGTGGAATTCCTGTTACACTCTTAATGTTGCGACACTTGCTTGACTTTTCTATTCTTGAGTCGGTTCCTCTGACAACCATTAATTTTTCGACATCTTCACGTTTTTCTTGTAGCCATTTGGCCATAGCTTCCCTGCAATTCCTATTATTTCATTCCTAAGTGAAAAAGGATAACGTTCTACGAGTCGGGGCGTGGAATGTCAGAAGCTTGAACGTGGTAGGGAAACTAGAAAATCTGAAAAGGGAAATGCAAAGGCTCAATCTAGATATAGTAGGGGTCAGTGAAGTGAAGTGGAAGGAAGACAAGGATTTCTGATCAGATGAGTATCGGGTAATATCAACAGCACCAGAAAATGGTATAACAGGTGTAGGATTCGTTATGAATAGGAAGGTAGGGCAGGGGGTGTGTTACTGTGAACAGTTCAGTGACCGGGTTGTTCTAATCAGAATCGACAGCAGACCAACACCGACAACGATAGTTCAGGTATACATGCCGACGTTGCAAGCTGAAGATGAACAGATAGAGAAGGTGTATGAGGATATTGAAAGGGTAATGCAGTATGTAAAGGGGGACGAAAATCTAATAGTCATGGGCGACTGGAATGCAGTTGTAGGGGAAGGAGTAGAAGAAAAGGTTACAGGAGAATATGGGCTTGGGACAAGGAATGAAAGAGGAGAAAGACTAATTGACTTTTGTAACGAGTTTCAGCTAGTAATAGCGAATACCCTGTTCAAGAATCACAAGAGGAGGAGGTATACTTGGAAAAGGCCGGGAGATACGGGAAGATTTCAATTAGATTACATCATGGTCAGACAGAGATTCCGAAATCCGATACTGGATTGTAAGGCGTACCCAGGAGCAGATATAGACTCAGATCACAATATAGTAGTGATGAAGAGTAGGCTCAAGTTCAAGACATTAGTCAGGAAGAATCAATACGCAAAGAAGTGGGATACGGAAGTACTAAGGAATGACGAGATACGTTTGAAGTTCTCTAACGCTATAGATACAGCAATAAGGAATAGCGCAGTAGGCAGTACAGTTGAAGAGGAATGGACATCTCTAAAAAGGGTCATCACAGAAGTTGGGAAGGAAAACATAGGTACAAAGAAGGTAGCTGCAAAGAAACCATGGGTAACAGAAGAAATACTTCAGTTGATTGATGAAAGGAGGAAGTACAAACATGTTCCGGGAAAATCAGGAATACAGAAATACAAGTCGCTGAGGAATGAAATAAATAGGAAGTGCAGGGAAGCTAAGACGAAATGGCTGCAGGAAAAATGTGAAGACATCGAAAAAGATATGACTGTCGGAAGGACAGACTCAGCATACAGGAAAGTCAAAACAACCTTTGATGACATTAAAAGCAACGGTGGTAACATTAAGAGTGCAACGGGAATTCCACTGTTAAGTGCAGAGGAGAGAGCAGATAGGTGGAAAGAATACATTGAAAGCCTCTATAAGGGTGAAGATTTGTCTGATGTGATAGAAGAAGAAACAGGAGTCGATTTAGAAGAGATAGGGGATCCAGTATTAGAATCGGAATTTAAAAGAGCTTTGGAGGACTTCCGGTCAAATAAGGCAGAAGGGATAGATAACATTCCATCAGAATTTCTAAAATCATTGGGGGAAGTGGCAACGAAACGACTATTCACATTGGTGTGTAGAATATATGAGTCTGGCGATATACCATCTGACTTTCGGAAAAGCATCATCCACACAATTCCGAAGACGGCAAGAGCTGACAAGTGCGAGAATTATCGCACAATCAGCTTAACAGCTCATGCATCGAAGCTGCTTACAAGAATAATATACAGAAGAATGGAAAAGAAAATTGAGAATGCGCTAGGTGACGATCAGTTTGGCTTTAGGAAAAGTAAAGGGACGAGTGAGGCAATTCTGACGTTACGGCTAATAATGGAAACAAGGCTAAAGAAAAATCAAGACACTTTCATAGGATTTGTCGACCTGGAAAAAGCGTTCGGCAATATAAAATGGTGCAAGCTTTTCGAGATTCTGAAAAAAGTAGGGGTAAGCTATAGGGAGAGACGGGTCATATACAATAAGTACAACACCAAGAGGGAATAATAAGAGTGGATGATCAAGAACGAAGTGCTCGTATTAAGAAGGGTATAAGACAAGGCTGTAGCCTGTCGCCCCTACTCTTCAATGTGTATATCGAGGAAGCAATGATGGAAATAAAAGAAAGGTTCAGGAGTGGAATTAAAATACAAGGTGAAAGGATATTAATGATACGATTCGCTGATGACATTGCTATCCTGAGTGAAAGTGAAGAAGAATTAAATGATCTGCTGAACGGAATGAACAGTCTAATGAGTACACAGTGTGGTTTGAGAGTAAATCGGAGACAGACGAAGGTAATGAGAAGTAGTAGAAACGAGAACAGCGAGAAACTTAACATCAGGATTGATGGTCACGAAGTCAATGAAGTTAAGGAATTCTACTACCTAGGGAGTAAAATAACCAATGACGGACGGAGCAAGGAGGACATCAAAAGCAGACTCGCTATGGCAAAAAAGGCATTTCTGGCCAAGAGAAGTCTACTAATATCAAATACCGGCCTTCATTTGAGGAAGAAATTTCTGAGGATGTACGTCTGAGTACAGCATTGTATGGTAGTGAAACATGGACTGTGGGAAAACCGGAACAGAAGAGAATCGAAGCATTTGAGATGTGGTGCTATAGACGAATGTTGAAAATTAGGTGGACTGATAAGGGAAGGAATGAGGAGGTTCTACGCAGAATCGGAGAGGAAAGGAATATGTGGAAAACACTGATAAGGAGAAGGGACAGGATGATAGGACATCTGCTAAGGCATGAGGGAATGACTTCCATGGTACTAGAGGGAGCTGTAGAGGGCAAAACCTGTAGAGGAAGACAGAGATAGGAATACGTCAAGCAAATAATTGAGGACGTAGGTTGCAAGTGCTACTCTGAGATGAAGAGGTTAGCACAGGAAAGAAATTCGTGGCGGGCCGCATCAAACCAGTCAGTAGACTGATGACCAAAAAAAAAGTGAATTGTGTTGCTGTGTTCCTGAATTTCCTTGAACATTTTTAATTTTTTCGCTGTTTAAATACGTATTTTAAATTTTGCTAGTTACAGTGAAGAAGAGTAGATGTTGAAGCAATGAATCACTATCATACGGAACTTACAGCTATGATCTATTCACGATTAACATTTAACATGCGTAGCAAAATATTTACTACTCCTTTGGGGCCCAAACAGTTGAAATGATTAATTTACATTGAAAAATTTAAGTTTTTAATGTGACTGAAAGTACGTAGCTGGCAGTAGTCTGCAGCACATCTGTTAGAATGGGAATGGCCTTCGAATGCCTATTTTATCTCGTCACTTATGCGCTTTGACCTGTACTGAACTTTTCTGACTGCAAGAATGTAAACTATCAATAACTTTAAACCAAACCAAAACTGCATGAATTTACGTAACACAAAACTGAATCGGTTGCAATACTATTGCTTTGAAATTGGCCCTGGTAATGAAATAAAACTTTGGCAACCTGAAAAAAATGGTCCCTGTACTTAATGAATGCTATCGCTCTTTGTACTGCTCTCTGTTAGTACTTTAAATTGCACAGTACAGTTGCATTGTGCAAGACTATTGCTTAGCATACATTTTACGTAAATCGAATATGACTGAGACAATAACTTTTCGAGCAAAATTCTTAATCAAAAATGACATGGGTCTGGCAACTAGTATTGACTTGGGGTAAGTAGCAGTATGACACTAACTTTAAAACTTGTATCTTGACTGTTTGAAAGTTAACAATTCTGACAATTAACACACAATAAACTGATTATACACTCCTGGAAATTGAAATAAGAACACTGTGAATTCATTGTCCCAGGAAGGGGAAACTTTATTGACACATTCCTGGGGTCAGATACATCACATGATCACACTGACAGAACCACAGGCACATAGACACAGGCAACAGAGCATGCACAATGTCGGCACTAGTACAGTGTATATCCACCTTTCGCAGCAATGCAGGCTGCTATTCTCCCATGGAGACGATCGTAGAGATGCTGGATGTAGTCCTGTGGAACGGCTTGCCATGCCATTTCCACCTGGCGCCTCAGTTGGACCAGCGTTCGTGCTGGACGTGCAGACCGCGTGAGACGACGCTTCATCCAGTCCCAAACATGCTCAATGGGGGACAGATCCGGAGATCTCGCTGGCCAGGGTAGTTGACTTACACCTTCTAGAGCACATTGGGTGGCACGGGATACATGCGGACGTGCATTGTCCTGTTGGAACTTCAAGTTCCCTTGCCGGTCTAGGAATGGTAGAACGATGGGTTCGATGACGGTTTGGATGTACTGTGCACTATTCAGTGTCCCCTCAACGATCACCAGTGGTGTACGGCCAGTGTAGGAGATCGCTCCCCACACCATGATGCCGGGTGTTGGCCCTGTGTGCCTCGGTCGTATGCAGTCCTGATTGTGGCGCTCACCTGCACGGCGCCAAACACGCATACGACCATCATTGGCACCAAGGCAGAAGCGACTCTCATCGCTGAAGATGACACGTCTCCATTCGTCCCTCCATTCACGCCTGTCGCGACACCACTAGAGGCGGGCTGCACGATGTTGGGGCGTGAGCGGAAGACGGCCTAACGGTGTGCGGGACCGTAGCCCAGCTTCATGGAGACGGTTGCGAATGGTCCTCGCCGATACCCCAGGAGCAACAGTGTCCCTAATTTGCTGGGAAGTGGCAGTGCGGTCCCCTACGGCACTGCGTAGGATCCTACGGTCTTGGCGTGCATCCGTGCGTCGCTGCGGTCCGGTCCCAGGTCGACGGGCACGTGCACCTTCCGCCGACCACTGGCGACAACATCGATGTACTGTGGAGACCTCACGCCCCACGTGTTGAGCAATTCGGTGGTACTTCCACCCGGCCTCCCGCATGCCCACTATATGCCCTCGCTCAAAGTCCGTCAACTGCACATAAGGTTCACGTCCACGCTGTCGCGGCATGCTACCAGTGTTAAAGACTGCGATGGAGCTCCGTATGCCACGGCAAACTGGCTGACACTGACGGCGGCGGTGCACAAATGCTGCGCAGCGGGCGCCATTCGACGGCCAACACCGCGGTTCCTGGTGTGTCCGCTGTGCCATGCGTGTGATCATTGCTTGTACAGCCCTCTCGCAGTGTCCGGAGCAAGTATGGTGGGTCTGACACACCGGTGTCAATGTGTTCTTTTTTCCATTTCCAGGAGTGTACATTAACAATTAGGCTTACAAAATCATTGGATGCGAGTGCTATACATTGTCTCAATCATCACTTGCGAATATGCCCAATGCATTGGTAACAAACAACTTTCTTTACCTTAATTATTTCCAGCATGGTATCTTGCAAATAAAAACCATCACAGCCCGTAGCGAGTAAGTATATATCCAACACACATCAAATACAACACGTCTATACTCTTGAGAGTCCTTCATACATCTCCTATCTAAAGTTACTCTTTACATTTTTACACTTGCATGTCTTCCATACCTCTCTCTCTATCTAGAGTTACTCTAACACATTACCCATAACACCTTGAACCAGCGATCGCTGTTGAGCAGCGACTCTACTACACAATCGATACTACATTTGACCATCTCTGGCTCAATACATCTACATCTTCATCTACATGGTTACTCTGCAATTCACACTTAAGTGCCTGGCAGAGGGTTGATCGAACCATTAGTACTTCTCTACCATTCCACTCTCGAACGGCGCGTGGGAAAAAGGTACACCTGAATCTTTCCGTTCGAGCTCTGATTTCTCTTATTTTATTATGATGATCATTCCTCCCTACGTAGGTGCGTGTCAACAAAATATTTACGGATTCGGAAGAGAAAGTTGGTGAATGAAATTTCGTAAATAGATCTCGCCGCAAAGAAAACCGCCTTTGTTTCAGTGACTGCCATCCCAACTCGCGTATCATATCAGTGACACTCTCACCCCTATTGCGCGATAACTTTTTCGATGTCCTCCGTCAATCCTACCTGGTAAGGATCCCACACCGCCGAGCAATATTCCAGCAGAGGACGGACAAGTGTAATGTAGGCTGTCTCTTTAGTTGGTCTTTCGCATCTTCTGGTGTTCTGCCAACAAAGCGCAGTCTTTGTTTCGCCTTCCCCACAATATTATCCATGTGGTCTTTCCAATATAAGTTGCTCGTAATTGTAATACATAGGTAATTGACAGCCCTTAGATTTGTGAAATTTATCGTATACCCAAAATTTATCGGATTTCTTTTAGTACCCATGTGGATGACCTCGTACTTGTCTTTGTTTAGTGCCAATTACCACTTTTCGCACCATACAGAAATTCTCTCTAGATAATTTTGTAATTGGAATTGATCGTCTGATGATTTTGTAGACGATAAATTACAGTGTCATCTGCAAACAATCTAAGGGGGCTGCTCAGATTATCACCTAGATCATTTATGTAAATCATGGACAGCAGAGGGCGTATGACACTACCTTGCGGAACGCCAGATATCACTTCTGTTCTACTCGATGATTTACCGTCTATCGCTATGAACTGTGACCTCTCTGAGAGGAAATCACCAATCCAGTCACACAAGTGAGACGATACTCCATATGCACGCAATTTGAATAATAGTTGCTTGTGAGGAACGGTATCAGAAGCCTTCTGGAAATCTAGGAATATGGAATCGATCTGAGATCTCTTGTCGACAGCACTCATTACTTCGTGGGAATAAAGAGCTAGCTGTGTTGCACAAGAACTATATTTTCTGAATCCTTGTTGGTTATGTATCAATAAGCCATTTTCTTCAAGGTGATTCATAATGTTCGAGTACAGTATATGCTCCAAAGTCCTACTGCAAATTGAGGTCAGTGATATGGATCTGTAATTCAATGGGTTACTCCTATTTCCTTTCTTGAATATTGGTGTGACCTGTGCTACTTTCCAGTCTTTAGGAACAGACCTTTTGTCAAGTGAGCGGTTGTATATGATTGCTAAGAAAGGCGCTATTGTGTCTGCATACTCTGAAAGGAAGCTGATTGGTATACCATCTGGACTGGAAGACTTGCCTTTCTTAAGTGATTTGAGTTGTTTTGCAACATCTAAGCTGTCTACTTTTATGTCACTCATGCTAACAGCTGTTCTGGTTTCGAAATGTCGAATATTTTCTTCGTCTTCTTTCGTGAAGGAATAAGGGAAAACTGTATTTAGTAACTCCGCTTTAGTGACACCATCATCGGTAACGTTTCCATCGCTATCGCGCAGTGACGGTATTGACTGTTTTTTGTCACTGTTGTATTTTACATACGACCAGAATCTCTTTGGGTTTTGTACCATATTTTGAGACGATGTTTCATTGTGGAAACTATTAAAAGCATCTCGCATTGACGTCCGCACTAAATTTCGAGCTTCCGTTAAACTTAACCAATCTTGGGGATTTTGAGTTCTTCTGAATTTGGCATGCTTTTTTCGTTGCTTCTGCAACAGTGTTCTGACGCGTTTTGTGTGTTATTGTGGATCAGTCCCGTCTCTTATTAACTTATGGGGTATGAATCTATTGCTGTCGGTACTGTGTCTATGAATTTTAGTCATATCTGGTCTACACTTACGTAATTTGCTTGGAAGGAATGGAGACTCTCTCTTAGGAAGGCATCAAGCGAATTTTTATGTGCTGTTTTAAACAGATACATTTTGCGTTTATTTTTAGTGGTTTTGGTTGATATGGTTTTGAGCCTCGCTACAATGACCTTGTGTTCACTAATCCCTGTATCCGCCATGACGCTCTCTATTAGATCAGGATTATTTGTGGCTAAGAGGTCAAGTGTGTTTTCGCAACCATTTACAATTCGTGTGGGCTCATGAACTAATTGTACAAAGTGATTCTCAGAGGAAGCATTTAGTACAATTTCGGAAGATGTTTTCTGTCTACCACCGGCTTTGAACATGTATTTTCGCCAACTAATCGAGGGTAGATTGAAGTTTCCACCAATTATAACTGTATGAGTGGGGTACTTGTTTGTAATGAGATTCAAGTTTTATTCGAACCGTTCAGCTGTTGTATCATCTGAGTCGGGGGGTCGGTAGAAGGAGCCAATTATTATTTTGCTACGGCTGTTGAGTGTAACCTCTACCCATAGTAATTCGCAGGACCTATCTATCTCAACGTCACTACAAGATAAACTATTACCTACAGACAGAAACACACCACCGCCTACTTTATTTAATCTATACTTTCTGAACACAGTTTGTACCTCTGTAAAAATTTCGGCAGAATTTATCTCCGGCTTTAGGCAGCTTTCTGTTCCTATAACGATTTCAACTTCAGTGCTCGAAGCTCTGGTACTTTTCCATCATCATCATCATCAGTGTTCTGCCTAAAGGCAGGTTTTCACATGGTAGTTCTCCAGGCTGTCCGGTCTTCTGCCATCCTCTTCAGGTCTGCATAATTTTTCCTCTTCCCTTTATGTCATCTTGTATCTCCTTCTTCCTCTCAGTCTTCTCCCACAAACCAATCCTTCCAAAGCATCTACTAGCAAGCACTCCCTTCTCAATGAATGCCCCAACCAGTTCTTTTTCCTTTCTCCTACAACCTTCAGCAGACATCTTCTCTCACCAACCCTTTCCAATACTCTTTCATTACTCACTCTTTCCATCCAGCTTATTCTCTCCATTCTCCTCCACAACCACATCTCAAATGCTTCTAACCTTTTTTCATCCTCTCGTCTCAGTGTCCATGTTTCTGCCCCATATAGTGCCACACTCCAGACAAAACATTTGCCAATCCTTTTCCTTAGTCTTTTATCTAATTTGCCACATAAGAGTCTCCTCTTTCTGTTGAATGCCTCCTTCGCTATGGCAGTTCGAGTTTTCACCTCCTGGTTACATCTCAAGTCTTCAGTTATTGTGCTTCCGAGATATGTAAATTGACTTACTTGGCTAGTGGTAGATTCTCCTATTTTAATATTGGACAGTCTGCGTCTTGTACTGATGACCATACTCTTTGTTTTTGCTGTGTTTATTTGCATCTCATATTCCACACAAGCTTCATTCAGATCTTTCAGCATGTTATTCACTGTCCGCTCACTTTCTGCCACTAGTACCATGTCATCAGCAAACCTTATACATTCTATTCTCTTTCCACCAATACATATTCCTCTTTTGCCATCTAAGCCTTTCGCAATAATCTCTTCAAGGTATACGTTAAACAACAGTGGGGAAAGGCAACAACCTTGTCTAACACCTCGTCCAATCCTGCTTCCTTCTGACATTTCATTTCCAATCCTTATCCTTACTTTCTGGTGTAAATATAGCTTCTGTATCAGTCATCTCTCTTTCCAATCTACTCCTTTCCTCTTCAAAATATCCATCAGCTTCTTCCACTGAACTCTGTCAAAAGCCTTTTCTAAATCTATAAAAACAGCAAAGATTTCTCTACCCTTTTCCATATATCTTTCCCTTATAGTTCTTAGCAGGCCAATAGCATCTCTTGTTCCTTTTCCTCTTCTAAATCCGAACTGCTCCTCTGCAATCTCTCTATCTAGCTTGCCATATAACCTCCTGTTCAACACTCTCAGCAAGACTTTAGCTGCATGAGAAATTAGACTGATGGTTCGGTGCTCTTCACATTTTTTAGTATTTCTCTTTTTCTGTATTGGTATCATAACTGTTGCAGCGAAGTCCTCAGGCCATTCTGCTTTGTCATGTATCCAACACAGCTACGACAATTTACTACTACAATACCGACTGTTGCTTGGTCGATTGTCGTCGCTCCTCTGCCCTGTACCCTTTGAGACTGGAGCCCTTTTTGAGCTTTCCCGAGACTGTCTAACCTAAAAATACCGGTATGTAAATTTTTCTTACAAAATTTTACCCTGTGTTTATGCCTTTCAACATAGGCCCACATTATGCTACTCAGGCTGGGTGGCGACGCCGAGTCGCGGTCGTATTTTAAGGTGCACAGCTTCTGAACGTGAGAAGAGGGATCATTACGGTTGCTGCATTGTTTCAGGTCGGTATCTGCGGACCACTCTGGCTGGGAACCGGCCAGGCCAACCCCAGCACCGGAAGCTGCCGGCACCGCAGAGCAGGGAGACGACGGCTTCCAGCCCATCCTGCAGCGCGTGGCGACGCTGGAGCGCGACCCGAGCAGGGACCGCCTGCTGGACTACATCAGCGCCGTCAACAGGAGGCACGCCTTCGGCATCCACGGCAGGAGGTCTGACCCGGCCGCCACCCAATACCAGCAGTTCAGGGCCAGGCTGCTCCACCACCCCGGCGCGCAGGTCTACCCCACGGCGGCACTGTATGCTGCAGCGCCTCAGCAGATCAAGCCGCCAAAGGTAGACACCTAGCTGCCCCATCCATCCTTCCTACATACCCACCACAGCTGGGTGCTCATGTCTCTCTGAGTGTGCTTCACCCTGCATACAGCACCAGGTGTATCTGCATGTGAGTCGCTTAGATGCAAAACTGTCCATGTCCACTTTTTAAAAAAAAATTGAGTTGGCAACTCTGGATCGTAGAGCATGACATTTTACACATGCTTGAAATGCTATTTATGCTAAAAGCTCTCCATGTCCTCTAGAAAACAGCTCACGAAAGGTGTGGTTAGATTCAAAACTGTCCATGTCCATCAGTAAGTTGGATGCAAAACTTGCCTTGTCCCTTTTGACAAATCGCTTTGAAGGCTGAGGTCATGTGACTGTAATGCGAGATGGCTACCATAAGCATGTAAACATTGTACTTGTGTGGTTTATTACAGCTGTTTATTCTGAAAGTTATACACATTCTCAGAATGCTATAAAAGTCCAAGGGGAGCCTAATTATAATTCTGAAATCAACCTACCAGTGTCCGTATGCAAACGTGGGAAACACTTAGGACACATAAACTCGAGCTGCATTACGAACACGGTTGTTCCTATTAATGAAAAGAAACTGGAGGATGTTTCAAAACTCCTCGAGAAACACTACCGTGAGTCCTGGAGGGAACGTGAATCCCTGTCGTGGCACATGACATTACTAGGTTCCAGCGGGTCAGGGGCATCAGTTGAATCAGAATGCCTAGCAGGAGAAGATGAAGACATTGTTCTAGATATGATGTATTAAGTGGACTGCAGTTTGTCAGTTGTTACATCATGTACCTTCAGAAATATTTAAAGAAATTAAAACTGAATACACAGTTTGATGTTCACCCCATATCCTCTCCTCATGTACAACTAGTCAGGTTCAAAACTGTCCATGTCCATTTCAGTTGCATGCAAAAGTGGCCATCTGCAAAGTCAGATGCAAAACTGTCCAAGTCCATTTTTATTTTGCTTGTATCTTACATGCATTGATTCCTGATTTTTTTTTTAATAGCCCAAATGGTTTTGTACTAATCCATACTTACGTATACAACATACAGTGTAGGGCAGCGTGTATTTACCCAGTGAAAACAGTTTTTCCACTTTTTCTCAACGGTTATGGAGGACATGGACAGTTTTACATCTAGGCGACTCATGTACTTAATTCTGCATACCCTGCCAAAGGTAGCATTTCAATTGTTCCTGGATGCATTTAACACTGTATGCCCTCCTAAAGGTAGATGTTTATATGTTCCTGGCTGTATTTAACTCTGTAAGCCATCCCAAAGATAGCTACTTATCACTCTTTGGGTGTACTTAATTCTGCTTACCCTGCCAAAGGTATCTGCTTGTTTGTTCTCGGATGTATTTAACTCTCAAGACAGATGTTAATTATTTTTTGGGTGTACTTAGCTCTACACACCATGCCAAATTATTTTTTTGGGTGTACTTAGCTCTACATACCATGCCAAAGCTTGTAGCTGCTTGTTTGTTCCTGGATGTATTTAGCTCATACACCCTCCTAAGGTAGCTGTTTATTTGTTCCTGGCTGTATTTAATTCTGTGTACCATCCAAAAGGTAGGTGCTTATTATTTTTTGAGTGTACTCAACTCTGCATACCCTGCCAAAGGTAGCTGCCTGTTTTGTTCTTGGATGTTTTTAACTCTGTATACCCTCCTGTATGTAGATGCTTATTATTTTTCAGATGTACTTAGCTCTGCATAACCCGCCAAAGCTTGTAGCTGCTTGTTTATTCCTGGATGTATTGAGCTCTCTATACTCTCCTAAAGATAGCTGCTTATTTGTTCCTGGCTGTATTTAACTCTGTATACCATCCCAAAAGTAGCTGTTTATAACTTTTTGGGTGTTCTTAATTCTGCATTCCCTGCCAAAGGTAGCTGCTTGATTGCTCTTGGATGTATTTAACTCTGTATACCCTCTCGAAGGTTGATGCTTATTATTTTTTGGATATACTTAACTCTGCATACCCTGCCAAAGCTTGTAACTGCTTCTCTGTTCCTGAATGTATTTAACTCTGTATATCGTCCCAAATGTATCTGTTCATTTGTTTCTGGGTGTATTTAACCCTATGTACACACCCAAATGTAGCTGCTTATTTGTTTATAGGTGTATTTAACTCTGCATAAGCTCCCAAAGGTAGTTGCTCATTTGTTTCTGGATGTATTTAGGTATTCCCTGCCAAAGATAGCTGATCATTTGTTTCTGGGTGTATTTAACTCTGTATGCCCTCCCAAATGTAGATGCTTATTTTTTTGGTGCACTTACCTCTGTATATTCTGCCAAAAATGGCTGCAGATTTATTTCTGGGTGTATTTAACTGTGCATACCCTGGCAAAGGTAGCTGCTTCTTTGCTTGTGGATGTACTTAGCTTCGTATACCCTCCCAAAGTAGATGCTTATTAACTGGAGGGTATACTTAACTCTGTATACCCTGCCAAAGGTTCCCGGTTATTTGTTTCTGGGTATACTTAACTCTGTATACCCTGCTAAACGCATCTGCTCAGTAGTTTGTGGGTGTATTTAACTCTACACACCCAGCCAAAGGTTGCTGATCATTTGTTTGTCGGTGTGTTTAACTCTGTATATTTTACCAAAGGCAGGTAATTCATTTCTGTCTGTACTCGACCACATCAAAGATACATGCTCATTAGTTTACGGCTGTACTTCGTTCTGTATGGCCTCACAAAAGTAGTAGCTCCATCAAGGTACCTTCCATTAGGAGCGTGGATGCACTCTGTGATATGACTTTCAAATGACAGAGTACATCCAATCAGTCATCCTTTTCTTGCATGTTTTACTCGGCAAATCTATATTTAGGGTAGTGCCTAGCCCTTATCAATGCACCATTTCATAGTATCAATGCCTGTTCCAGTACATCAGTTCCCTAATGTTCGGGCTTCTGCCACAGTTGTTTCAACACTATTCTGACAGAAGCGTGAACAGGGTACTGACGTGCTGGAACAGACATTGATACTATGAAATGGTGCTTTGATAATAGATACACTAGCCGAAATCTAGTTTTTCCGAATAAGACCTGCAGGGAAAGGACGACTGATTGGGTGTGCTCTATCATTTGAAAGTAGCTGCTCTTTTCTTTCTGGGT
This sequence comes from Schistocerca americana, assembly GCF_021461395.2. Lineage (NCBI taxonomy): Eukaryota > Metazoa > Arthropoda > Insecta > Orthoptera > Acrididae > Schistocerca > Schistocerca americana. Next base: position 48,889,764 of record NC_060127.1, read on the forward strand.
GTACAATAATTTATATGCCATGTCAAAGATAACTACTCATTTGTTTCTGGGTATGCTTAAATCTGTATATCCTGCAAAAGGTAGATCATTTATGTCTGTGGGTGTACATGACGATCAGTTTAGCTTTAGGAAAGGTAAAGGCACGACAGAGGCAGTACTCGGATTGTGATTGATAATGGAAGCAAGACAAGAGAAATGGAGACACGTTCACAGTATTTGTCCACATGCAAAAAGCATTCGACAACATAAAATGGTGCAAGATATTCTAAACTGTGAGAAGAATAAACGTAAGCTACTGGAAACACACCTAATACACAATATCTACAAGAACCAAGAGACAACAATAAGTCAGGACGAGCAAGAACGAAAAGTCGGACTAAAAAGGTGTAAGACAGAGATGTAGTCTTTCGCCTCTAATGTTCAAGCTATATCACTGACAGAAATAAAAGAAAGCGTCAGCGGGGGAACTAAAATTCCAGGTGAAAGGATAAATGACATTTGGGCTGAATTTTGCTGCAGCAGTACACCCTAATGTCATTTATGTGGAATGAAATACTGCATCTATGAAACAGTACTTTACCAGCATCTCAAGGCAGTAATACACTACTGGCCATTAAAACTGCTGCTCGAAGAAGAAATGCACATGATAAACGTGTATTCATTGGACAAATATATTATACTAGAACTGACATGTGATTATATTTTTCACGCAATTTGGGTGCATAGATCCTGAGAAATCAGTACCCAGAACAACCACCTCTGGCCGTAATAACGGCCTTGATACGCCTGGGCACTGAGTCAAACTGAGCTTGGATGGCGTGTACAGGTACAGCTGCCCATGCAGCTTCTACACGATTCCACAGTTCATCAAGAGTAGTGTCTGGCGTATTGTGACGAGCCAGTTGCTAGCCACCTTTGACCAGACGTTTTCAATTGGGGAGAGATCTGGAGAATGTGCTGGCCAGGACAGCAGTCGAACACTTTCTGTACCCAGAAAGGCCCGTAGAGGCCTGCAACATGCGTCTGTGCGTTATCCTGCTGAAATGTAGGATTTCACAGGGATCGAATGAAGGGTAGAGCCGCGGGTCGTAACATATCTGAAATGTAACGTCCACTGTTCAAAGTGTCGTCAATGCGAAAAAGAGGTGACCGAGACGTGTAACCAATGGCACCCCATACCATCACGCCAGGTGATACGCCAGTGTGGCGATGACAAATACACACTTCCAATGTGCGTTCACCGCGATGTCGCCAAACACGGTTGCGACCATCATGATGCTGTAAACAGAAACTGGATTCATCCGAAAAAATAACGTTTCGCCATTCGTGCACCCAGGTTCGTCGTTGAGTGCATCATCGCAGGCGCTCCTGTATGTGATGCAGCGTCAAGGGTAACCACAGCCATGGTCTCCCAGCTGATAGCCCATGCCGCTGCAAACTTCGTCGAACTGTTCGTGCAGATGGTTGTTGTGTTGTAAACGTCCCCATCTGTTGACTCAGGGATGTGGCTGCACGATCCGTTACAGCCATTCGGATAAGATGCCTGTCATCTCGACTGCTAGTGTTACGAGGCCGTTGTGATCCAGCACGGCGTTCCGTATTATACGCCTGAAGCCACCGATTCCATATTCTGCTAACAGTCATTGGATATCGACCAACGCGAGCAGCAATGTCGCGATACGATAATCCGCAATCGCGACAGGCTACAATCCGACCTTTATCAAAGTCGGAAACGTGATTGTACTCATTTCTCCTCCTTACACGAGGCATCACAACAACGTTTCACCAGGCAACGCTGGTCAACTGCTGTTTATGTATGAGAAATCGGTTGGAAACTTTCCTCGTGTCAGCACGTTGTAGGTGTCGCCACCGGCGCCAACTTTGTGTGAACGCTCTAAAAAGCTAATCATTTGTATATCACAGCATCTTATTCCTGTCGGTTAAATTTCGCTTCTGTAGCGTGTCATCTTCGTGGTGCAGCAATTTTAATGGCCAGTAGTATATGACGTGTTGCGAATATAAAAAAGCTGTGCTGCACCACCTTCTGAAAATATCTATTGAACAACTTGCAGATTTGGTCCTTTGTTGAATTAACGTATCAGTGCTGTACGAGTGAGCATCACTCTTTATTCCTGACGTTTGCAATAACTGGTGTAAAGGATATTCTTAAAAAAAAGAAAAAGAAAAAGAAGATTGACCATGATGATACTACCCAAATGCGACCGAGAACGGTAGATGTGATGTATTCGTACACACAAAAAAAGTATTACAGTTTCAGAGTACTTGGGTGGTTTATTCAAGAGAAAAAGCTTCACAAATTCAGAAAGTCAGTAACACGTGTGTATGGCGGCTACGTGGCATTGATTGACAGAGCTGTTGGATGTCCTCGTGAGGGACATCGTACCAAATTGTATCCATCTGGCTCGTTAGATCGTCAAAATCCCGAAATGGTTGGAGACGCTCCAAATGTTCTCAATATGGGAAAGATCCGGCAATCTTGCTGCCGAAAGTAGGGTTTGGCAAGTGGGCATCACCTCGGTGAATTGTAACCCCAGAATGTCTTCGCATGAACGGCAACAAAATGGGGCGTAGAGTACCATCGATGTACATCTATGCTGCACGGGTCCTGTGGATAACAGCCGAAGCAGTTATGCCCTGAAATGGAACGGTATGCCAAACCACCACGGTTGGTCGGCAGGCTGTATGGTGGACAACAGTCAGGTTGGTATCCGCAGTGTGAGGCGTTCCCAGACACGTTTTCACTGGTCTCATGAAGACCAGTCTACTCCAGTCAACGAGATTCCAGGCCGAATGTTGCCGACACCACTGCAAACGGGCTTGCTGGTGTACCGAGGTCAAAGGTAGTCAGCATAAGGGGCGCAGTGAGTTCAGCCCCCTTTCTGTGAGCCACTTGTTAATAGTCCTTGTGGTCAGTGAAGTACCAGTTGGAGGTCGGATCGATGATAATGATGAACCCAAGGCTCTGAGTGCCTAACGATTTATCGGTCGCCACGTTCTGTCATGTCTCTAGGCCTACCACTCACTTCTTCATGCTTTGTCCGGCCACGGTTCACCCATTCCTGTCAGCGTGAGTGAATAGTGGCATCGCTCCTATTCACATGTCGAGCGATTAGCTAATTATTCCAACCAACTTTGAGCCCAGCTACATGTCGTCTGTCAAATGCTGACACTTGCATGTATTGTTCAGGCACCTGTGTGCGAGGCATGATTACTGTCCAACTGACTATATGTAATTTAATTCGCAAGAGTTTCTACCCCGCTATCGACATGCCACCTATTTAGCATCCTTGCCAGCTGTGCAGTGAAACTGCGCTGCAGCGTCGAATGTTCATCTGTTGGCTGCCAAAGTTAACAGTTTGTATTTACCGCCGACAAATGTATGAATATCAATGTCTGACGAATTTGCATGACTCCTTAATGTTGCCCCTTTTTTTTGTCTTAGAGTGAAGTATTATAGTGCTTTGGTTGTACCATTTGTGAAAAGTGGAGGTAATATAGTATATTCTATTTTGTACAGAAGCACAAAATGATTTGAGAATGGGCTAGAAGGCTGAAACTAGTTGTGAATAAATAAAATTAATACAGTGGTGGAAGGCCGACCGGTGTGGCCGTGCGGTTACAGGCGCTTCAGTCTGGAACCGCGGGACTGCTACGGTCGCAGGTTCGAATCCTGCCTCGGGCATGGATGTGTGTGATGTCCTTAGGTTAGTTAGGTTTAAGTAGTTCTAAGTTCTAGGGGACTGATGACCTCAGATGTTAAGTCCCATAGTGCTCAGAGCCATTTGAACAGTGGTGGAAGCTGCAGAAATGAACTAAAATTTCTGCCATGGCTAGGAGTTGGAGTGCCCTTGCTTACTAAGACGAAATGCAGACCATCACACCACTGCCGCACTATGGCTAGTATTGCGTGCATAGACTGCCCAAGCCCAACACCCTCCGCAACACAAACTTCGTATCTTCAGCTTATTTTCCCCTTCTCAGATCGTCGCCATTGCTGGGGCTCTCCAGCGCCGGAATAGCACCCCAGTGTTGGATGTAATGGGGAGATCCTGTACCTCAGGTGTAGGTGATCATATAACTAAAGCCCCCTCGAGACATTTGAGTCTCACCTTTATCTACGATAATTACGGAAAATGAAGGGGAAAATAAGACCCGCCAGGATAGCTGAGCATGCTAACACGCTGCTTCCTGGTCTCAGGTAGGCGCGCCGGCGCCGGATCGAATCCACCCAGCAGAATAACGACGAGGGCCTGTGTGCCGGCCAGCCTGGATGTGGTTCTTAGGCGGTTTTCCACATCCCGCTATGTGGATACTGGGCTGGTCTCCACGTTCCGCCTCAGTTACCCGACTCACAGACATCTGAACACGTTCGCACTCTTCCACGAATTACACTAGTCGCAGACAGCAGGGGTACACTGATTCCATCCCGGCGGGAGAACGGGGTGGCGGCAGGGAGGGCATCCGGCCAGCCCTTTCCACTAACCTTGCCAAATCCGTTCCTAACAATGCCGCCCCTGCGCCAGCGCGGGACATGGCACCAGTGAAAGAAAGAAAGAAAGAAGGGGAAAACAAGCTGAAGATATGAAGTTTGTGTTGCGGAGGGTACTGGGCTTATGCCGTTCATGCAGTGCCGGTCATGCAGCAGTGTAACGTTCAGCGTTCCTGCCTAGTATGGTGGCACAGTAGCTCAGTGTGTTCGGTCAGAGGGTTAGCTGCCCTCCATAATACATCTACATCTACATCCCTACTCCGCAAGCCACCTGACGGTGTGTGGCGGAGGGTACCTTGAGTACCTCTATCGGTCCTCCCTTCTATTCCAGTCTCGTATTGTTCGTGGAAAGGAGGATTGTCGGTATGCCTCTGTGTGGGCTCTAATCTCTCTGATTTTATCCTCATGGTCTCTTCGCGAGATATACGTAGGAGGGAGCAATATACTGCTTGACTCCTCGGTGAAGGTATGTTCGCGAAACTTCAACAAAAGCCCGTACCAAGCTACTGAGCGTCTCTCCTGCAGAGTCTTCCACTGGAGTTTATCTATCATCTGCGTAACGCTTTCTCGATTACTAAATGATCCTGTAACAAAGCGCGCTGCTCTCCGTTGGATCTTCTCTATCTCTTCCATCAACCCTATCTGGTACGGATCCCACACTGCTGAGCAGTATTCAAGCAGTTGGCGAACAAGCGTACTGTAACCTACTTCCTTTGTTTTCGGATTGCATTTCCTTAGGATTCTTCCAATGAATCTTAGTCTGGCATCTGCTTTACTGACGATCAACTTTATATGATCATTTCATTTTAAATCACTCCTAATGCCTACTCCCAGATAATTTATGGAATTAACCGCTTCCAGTTGCTGACCTGCTATTTTGTAGCTAAATGGTGAGGGATCTATCTTTCTATGTATTCGCAGCACATTACACTTGTCTACATTGAGATTCAATAGCCATTCCCTGCACCATGCGTGAATTCGTTGCAGATCCTCCTGCATTTCAGTACAATTTTTCATTGTTACAACCTCTCGATACACCACAGCATCATCCGCAAAACGCCTCAGTGAACTTCCGATGTCATCCACAAGGTAATTTATGCATATTGTGAATAGCAACGGTCCTACAACCTGCGGCACACCCGAAATCACTCTTACTTCGGAAGACTTCTCTCCATTGAGAATGACATGCTGCGTTCTGTTAATAAAAGGCTGAGTTAATGCATCAGCAATGAACTTGAACAAGAGTCATGGGACTCCGCCCCCAACAAATAGAACGAACAGTAATGAACAACATGAAATCAACAAAATAAAACTTAAGTGAGGAGGCCTGGGTTTGTGTCCTGGCTGTGGTACAAATTTTTAATTCATTTCTTCAGCGTCCATCCATATTGTAGATAAAGGTGAGACTGAAATGTCTCTAAGATCTCTAAAATTAGTACAGCAAAAGAGGAAAATGGCACCTTCTTTTACTGGTGATAACGTCGCGCCGGCCGGTGTGGCCGAGCGGTTCTAGGCGCTACAGTCTGGGACCGCGCGACTGCTACGGTCGCAGGTTCGAATCCTGCCTCGGGCATGAATCTGTGTCATGTCCTTAGGTTAGTTAGGTTTAAGTAGTTCTAGGGGACGATCTCAGATGTTGAGTCCCATAGTGCTCAGACCCATTTGATGACGACGCAAAACGTGTCTCTGCTGTTCAAGGTGCTGTCCTTCGAGGAAGGCGTGCGCCCGCCCGTGCTGCACTACGCTCACCCAGAGCTCGGGGTGCAGCCGGCCAAAGTGGTCCGCAAGAAGGACGAGGACGGCGAGGACGCGGAGGACGAGGGCTCGCTGAGTGACGTCGAGGTGGAGCGCGACGAGGACCTCGACCGCAGGAGGGCGACCCACCCCCAACCCCAGCCCCAGCCCCAGACCCAGACCCAGACCCAGGGTCAGAGCCACACCCACGGCGGTGACTCCAGCGCCAGGAGGGGAGGCGGCCGGCAGGCGGACCGCGAGGACTCGGAGCGCACCGCGGGCAACTCCCTGGCGCTGTCCTACTTCGCCGACGACATCCACAGCGACCGCAGCCCCTACGTCGGAGGCTTCGAGGTGGCCGACCCCGAGACGGTGGACATCACCACGTCCAAGCCCGAGGAGCCCCGCGGCAAGGCACCGCCGCCACAGCAGCAGCAGCAGCAGCGTCCAGCCAAGGGCCGGCTGCAGGACCCCGACACCTACGGCCTCGCCAGCGACAAGTACGTCCGCCGCTTCCCGTACGGCGGCTACGTGGACGGCGGCGACAACCTCCACCTGCACAGGTTCGCCCCGCACGGGAAGCCGGCCTACTACTACCCCGTCGTGCAGAGGGTCGAAGAGCGCCCCTTCTGGGAGAAGGTACTTATTTATCTGGCTCTTCACTCATTACAGCCGCGTGGCCTGAGTCACCACGGTTCGTGTGGCTCCCACCGTCTGAGTTTCGAGTCCTCCCTCGGGCATGGTTGTGTGTGTTGTCCTTAGCATAAGATAGTTTAAGTTAGATTAAGTAGTGTGTAGGCCCAGGGACTGATGAGCTCAATAGTTTGGTCCCATAGGAACTTATCACCACCACCACCATTATAGTCTCGTACAGGTACAGACCAGGTCCTGATCAGGTCGAATTCCGTTGAGGTTATCTGTAGGGAGCACTTTTCTAATAAAATAATTCCTTTCAGAGCTAAAGGGCCGTATACTGGTGCACAGTATACAACTGTGTGTGCCCGAGATGGAATGCCAACAATTAGACATTCGAAGTCCTCAGTGAATGTTGCAGTTTTAATGTCGCAACAAAGTGCAAATAATAAGACGGAATATAGATTTCAGAATTCCAATCAAGACTTAGAAGTGATATAGTCGATATAGTGATGCAGCTTAATTCTACACTGTTATATGAAGACAACTCGCTGATTAATGTTGTTACCAAAAATCACGAAAAGTTCTTAATCGATTTATTTCATATTTTTTCACCGTATTCTAATAAACGTTCAGACACGGGCTGTATATATAGGAGAAAGGTCATTAGGGTACAATTTTTAATATATATTCCATATACCCAGCCATATAAAATCTTTACTACTGTGCAAGCACAGGTCGTTGTTTGAGGTTGTTGCCAGAGACTCAAAAACTTCTTGACCGATGTACTTCACTTATACGGTAGTCTAATAGACATTCAGACGTACATGGGAACTATTGTAAGATAATATCTGGAGAAGTTCTTGACCTATGACTGAACACAGATGAAGCAAGGAAACTGTACTGAACTGTGAAAAAAGGAGCAAAATAGAAGCAGTGAACTCTTCAAGCTGAAGATGTACAACACCGAGTGACACGTCAGAACCATTGCGTTGTGGGTGTGTGGTTACGGTATTGCACTGTAAAGCGGGGGACCTCCCTCGCACCACATGTCTTTTTTCACAAATGTGTGAACTCTCCTTCCGGCCACTGACGTGTCTGTTCCTCTGTAGTCTTCACAGTTGTTATACATTGGTTATACAATATGAGTCATGCGGTAAGAATATATTACCGTCGCAAGTAAGTGTGATGAAAAGTGAGAGCAGGCCGGATGCCTCGTACACCTCTCACAGAAATTTAAAATAAATAAATAAATAAACGGGGTGTGAACTACACTATATGATTAAAAGTATACGGACACCTGGCTGAAAATGACTTACAAGATCGTGGCGCCCTCTATCAGTAATGCTGGAATTCAATATGGTGTTGGCCCATCCTTAGCCTTGATGACCGCTTCCACTTTCGAAGACATACGTTCAATCAGGTGCTGGAAGGTTTCTTGGGGAATGGCAGCCCATTCTTCACGGAGTGCTGCACTGAGGAGAGGTATCGATGTCAGTCGGTGAGGCCTGGCAAGAAGTCGGAGTTCGATAACATCCCAAAGGCGTTCTATAGGATTCAGGTGAGGACTCTGTGCAGGCCAGTCCATTACAGGGATGTTACTGTCGCGTAACCACTCTGCCACAGGCCGTGCATTATGAATAAGTGCTCGTACGTGATGAAAGATATAATCACCATCCCCGAATTGCTCTTCAACAGTGGGAAGCAAGAAAGCCCTTAAAACATCAACGTAGGCCTGTGCTGTGATAGTGCCAAAACAACAAGGGGTGCAACCCCCTCCATGAAAAACACGACCACACTATAACACCACCACCTCCGAATTTTACTGTTGGCACTACACACGTTCACCAGACATTCGCCATACCCACAACCTGCCATCGGATCACCACATTGTGTACCGTGATTCGTCATTCCACCCAACGTTTTTATCCTGTTCAATCGTCCAATGTTTACACTCCTTACGCCAAGCAAGGCGTCGTTTGCGATTTATCGGCGTGATGTGTGGCTTATGAGCAGCTGCTCGACCATGAAATCGAAGTTTTCTCACTTCCCTCCTAACTGTCATAGTACTTGCAGTGGATCCTGTGATGGTCTGGATAGATGTCTACCTATTACCCATTACGACCCCCCTTCAACTGTCGGCGGTCTCTATCAGTCGACAGAGGAGGGCCGCCTGCAGGCTTTTGTGCTGTACGTGTCCCTTCAGGTTTCCACTTCACTATCACATCGGAAACAGTGGACCTAGGGATGTTTAGGAGTGTGGATATCTCGCGTACAGACGTATGACACAAGTGACACCCAATCACCTGACCACGTTCGAAGTCCGTGAGTTCCGCATACGGGCATCTTGATTTAGGTTTTCTGTGACTTCCCTAAACTGCTTCAGGCAAATTCCGGGATGATTCTTTTGAAAGAGCACGGCCGACTTTCTTCCCTATCCTTCCGTAATCTGATGGGACCGATGACCTCGCTGTTTGGTCTGCTCCCCCAAATCAGCCAACCCACCAACCACATGACCACGGCAGCAAGAGTTGCTCGGTCTTGGACATGTTGATCTTGGACCGTTCAATGTTTCTATTTTGCTTCATTTTTCACAGTTCGCCTTCTCTCTGTTTTGATGCTTGATCAGTGTTTTTGACGGGCTATCCATTGGGTCGTCTTACCATTAAATGTGACGAGCGTGCGGTGGGGAGTTTTCCTTATGAGCCGCGGTCTGTCTGTAATGTTTTCCTCGCTTACCCACAAGAAAACAGGTTAATTTCAACCCTGGATGTCGTGGTTCTGACCTCCATCGCAAAGACATCAAAAGAAGAGGCGAAATCTGGGTAAGAGAGGATGTGACGACCTTACCACCGTGTGACACGTCCGTGGTGGCGTTGGGCAGAATTGTGGTGAAATTTCGTACCAGTGCGACGTCCTTAACTCACACTACAGCTCACATGAACTCCTGATGTGTGGCCTTTACTTCAGCATGTGTCACCTGATGCTGTTTGAAGCGTATCCGAGCCAAAGGCTGACGGTGCAGGGCGGCACGCTTTTGCACCGTTACAGAGGAAGTCTGTAGGCACATTTGAAACAAATTTCAAACTTACGCGTCGCACCGGGAGGCAATGCAGCGGTTTTGAAAAAGTAGTCCTTTAATTCCGAGAGAGTACGCGTAATGTCCAGCTGGAGTCTGGAGCTGCAGTCTGGAGCTAAAGAGTCTTAACTTGGAGCGATCCTCCAGCAGCGTCCGGGACCCATCATGTGACTTCTCTCCCACGCTCCTTATTGGCTGTTGAAGCGGCGCACACTTGCTTGTTATTCAGCGCATTTTATGGGAACGAACAACCTCTGTTAAGGCGATAATGTTACTCTGTACTTAGCTTTGTACACCAACACTGCACACAAAAATTTAAGTTGGAAGAAATTTTAATGTAATACCAGAAATTTTGCCATACCGCCTAGACCAGGGATTCCCAAAGTGGTCGATATAGACGCCTTGGGGTCGATATCGGTTTCCGAGGGGTCGACATAAACGAAAACTGATTTTGGGGGTCGACGAGGTCTAAAAATCGACCCCTATTGAATTAACACAAGTTCTTATTTAAAACTTTCAAGATAGGTAGGTACTGTATTGTTTATGTTTTGATACGTGTACTAAGAATAATTAATATTTTTGTAGGAAATAGCATTGTTGTAGTAATGTAAAGTCTCAAGTTTGTACAAGATGAAAAACTCGGCAAGTCTGTGCAAGATAATGAGTTCGTGCGTACGACTTTTTATTTTGTTAAATTTTGATGAGAAAATGAAGTCAACTTCACTCACTTAACCAAGTGCAAAGTTTTCCAATTGCTACCTTAGTACCTAGGTATTTTGCATCAATAGGAAAAAACTAAAGATAAGCCCCCTTATTCATAATAGTCTGCTAACTTAAAGCATTGCTAATTCTCACTTTGTCTTCTTCTATTGCCCTAAGTCAGAATGAAAAATAACACTGTTTTGAGTTAGCGGACCATTATGAATAAGGGGGTTGATCATAAAGTAGGTAATTTGGCCATGGGGGTCTGAGGTAACAGTTCATTTTGGAAAATGGGTCACTTGTCCAAAATAGTTTGGGGATCCCTGGCCTAGACCGAGTAGGCGACGTGCATAGTCCGTTTCCACAACAACTTTGCCAGAAACTTTTAATCATCATCTCGAAAAAAATCAAGCTGCAACGTTCATTCGCTGAGCGGCTCTAACGCTTCGATCCAGTCACTCGTTGACCTGTCTGATGTTGCAGTTCAAGATAGCAAAACAAAAGCTGAAGTCTTAAACGTCGCGCTTAGCAAACCGTTCACACAGGAGAATCGTACAAATATACCGTCGTTTGACCATATCGAACAGACTCCCGTACGGACGACATAGTAATAATCATCCCTGGTGTAGAGAAACAACTAAAAATGAATATGTCGCCAGGCTCGGATAGAATCCCAATTCTGTTTTACAAAGATGTAAAACAGGCCGCGGCATTGGCCCCTTATCTAGCTTGCATTTATCGCAAGCGCAAGTCAACAAGCGACAGGAAAAAAAGCGCAGGCAACTCTTGCGTATAAGGACAGAAGAACGGACCCGCAAAATTACAGATCAATATCCCTAGCATCGGTTTGGTGCAGGATGCTTGAACAAATTCTCAGTTCGAATATAATAAACTCTCTTGGGACCGGAAAGCTTACGCCCACGAATCACATGGTTTTAGAAAGCATCACTCGTGCGAAACTCAGCTTGCCCTTTTTTCAAATGATATACTGCAAACTGAGTCGAAACAAGAACTACTGCCGGCCGAAGTGGCCGTGCGGTTAAAGGCGCTGCAGTCTGGAACCGCAAGACCGCTACGGTCGCAGGTTCGAATCCTGCCTCGGGCATGGATGTTTGTGATGTCCTTAGGTTAGTTAGGTTTAACTAGTTCTAAGTTCTAGGGGACTACTGACCTCAGCAGTTGAGTCCCATAGTGCTCAGAGCCATTTGAACCACCAAGAACTACTGACGGCCTTGGGAGAGCCAGTCCTGACAGAACTCTACCATCTGGTGAGCAAGATGTATGAGACAGGCGAAATACCCTCAGACTTCAAGAAGAATATAATAATTCCAACCCCAAAGAAAGCAGGTGCTGTCAGATGTGAAAATTACCGAACAATCAGTTTAATAAGTCACGGATGCAAAATACTAACACGAATTCTTTACAGACGAATGGAAAAACTGGTAGAAGCCGACCTCAGGGAAGATCAGTTTGGATTCCGTAGAAATTTTGGAACACGTGAGGCAACATTGACCCTACGACTTATCTTAGAAGCTAGATTAAGGAAAGGCAGACCTACGTTTCTAGCATTTGTAGACTTAGAGAAAGCTTTTGACAATGTTGACTGGAATACTCTCTTTCAAATTCTGAAGGTGGCAGGGGTAAAATACAGGGAGCGAAAGGCTATTTACAATTTGTACAGAAACCAGATGGCAGTTACAAGAGTCGAGGTGTATGAAAGGGAAGCAGTGGTTGGGAAGGGAGTGAGACAGGGTTGTAGCCTCTCCCCGATGTTATTCAATCTGTATATTGAGCAAGCAATAAAAGAAACAAAAGAAAAGTTCGGAGTAGGTATTAAAATCCATGGAGAAGAAATAAAAACTACGAGGTTCACCGATGACATTGTAATTCTGTCAGAGACAGCAAAGGACTTGGAAGAGCAGTTTAACAGAATGGACAGTGTCTTGAAAAGAGGGTATAAGATGAACATCAACAAAAGCAAAACGAGGATAATGGAATGTAGTCGAGTTAACTCGGGTGATGCTGAGGGAATTAGATTAGGAAATGAGAGACTTAAAGTAGTAAAGGAGTTTTGCTATTTGGGGAGCAACATAACTGATGATGGTCGAAGAAGAAAGCATTTGTATGGAGTGTAGCAATGTATGGAAGTGAAACGTGGACAATAAATAGATTAGACAAGAAGAGAATAGAAGCTTTCGAAATGTGGTGCTACAGAAGAATGCTGAAGATAAGATGGGTAAATGACATAACTAATGAGGAGGTATTGAATAGGATTGGGGAGAAAAGAAGTTTGTGGCACAACTTGACCAGAAGAAGGGATCGGTTGGTAGAACATGTTCTGAGGCATCAAGGGATCACCAATTTAGTATTGGAGGGCAGCGTGGAGGGTAAAAATCGTAGAGGGAGACCAAGTGATGAATACACTAAACAGATTCAGAAGGTTGCAGTAGGCTCTGGGAGATGAAGAAGTTTGCACAGGATAGAGTAGCATGGAGGGCTACATCAAACCAGTCTCAGAACTGAAGATCACAACAACAACTGCAAACTATGGATGAAGGGCAGAAGCCAGATTCCAAATTTCTAGATTCCTAGAAAGTATTTGACACGTTGTCCCACTGCAGACGGTTAACGAAGGCACGAGCATACGGAATAGGTTCCCAGATATGTGAGTAACTTGAAGACTTCTCAAATAGTAGGCCCCCCTGTGTTGTCCTCGATGAAGATCGTTCATCAGCGACAAGGGTGAAAAGAAATTTGCGGCTGTTTGCTGATGATGCTGTGGTGTACGGGAAGGTGTCGAAGATGAGTGACTGTAGGTAGATACAAGACGACTTACACAGAATTTGTAGTTGAAGTGAGGAATGGCAGCTTGCTGTAAGTGCAGAAAACTACAAGTTAATGCGTATGAGTAGGAAAAACAAACCCGCAATGCTCGGATGCCACATTAGTAGTGTCCAGTTTGCCACAGTCACTTCGTTTAATTATCTGGGCGTGACGTTGCAAAGCGATATGAAATGGACCGAGCATGCGAGGATTGTGGTAGGAAAGGCTAGTGGTCGACTTTCGTTTATTGGGAGAATTTTAGAAAACTGTGGTTCATCCGTCTCATAGGAAGCTAGTGCGACTTATTCTCGAGTACTGACCAGGTGTTTGGAGTCTGTACCAGGTCGGATTAAAGGAAGACATCGAAGAAATTCAGAGGCGGGCTGTTAGTTGTGTTACCGATATGTTCCAACAACATACAAGTGTTATGGAGATGGTTCGGGAACTCAAGTGGGAATGTCTAGAGGGAAGGGGAATTTCTTTCCGAGAAACACTACTGATAAAATTTAGAGAGCCGGAATTACGAGCTGACTTCAGAACGATTCTGGTGCCGTCAACATAAATTTCCCCTAAGGGCCACGAAGATAAGAGAAATTGGTGCTCATACGGAGGCGCATAGTCATTTTTCTCTCGCCCTATTTGCGAGAGGAACAGGAAAGGAAATGACTAGTAGTGGTACAGAGTACCCTCCTCCACGCACCGTACGCTGGTTTCCGCGTGTATGTAGATACAGATGAAATTTGGTGACGGAAATTAGGTGACGCAGAGTTTTACTCTGCATATTCAGCCTTCATTCCAACGACGGATAAGACCGTTTGGTGACTGTTCAGGAAACGTTCTACTGTACCCCTACCAAGTAGCGCCGGCCACATTCTACCAAGAGGTAGCGATACGGAGGTGGAATCGATTAATCGAGTCGATAGGTAGGTCGACACGGTCACTGGACCGCACGAGAGACGCCGCCAGAAGGTACAACTCAAATGGGCGAACTTTTTGGCTCTTGGCCAGAGAACAGTTTGGCTACTTACGAGGGCTGTTCATCAAACACTGATTTCTTTCCTGTGGCTTTCACGATAATTTCCTTTCTGTACGAGGGGTGTTTGAAAAGTCCGTGCAGAAATAAAAACTACTTACGTGTTTTTCGTCAGGGTCTCCTTTTAGACTTATACACTTCGCCCAACGCTGTTCTAATTTGTCGATGCCTTCCGAATAGTAGGAATTGTCCAAGTCTGCAAAATGCATATTAGTTGCTGCAATCACCTCCTCGTTTCAATAAAATCTTTGTCCCGCCAGCCGTTTCTTCAAATTGAGGAACAAACAGTAGTCCGAGGGAGCCAAGTCTGGAGAATAGGGGTGATGTGAAACGAGTTGGAATCCTATTTCCATTAATTTTGCAACCACAGCTGCTGAGGTGTGTGCTGGTGTATTGTCGTGATGGAAAAGGACTTTTTTGCGGTCCAATCGCCGGCGTTTCTCTTGCAGCTCGGTTTTCAAACGGTCCAATAACGATGAATAATATTCACCTGTAATAGTTTTACCTTTTTTCCACATAGTCGATGAGGATTATCCCTTGCGAATCCCAAAAGACAGTCACCATAACCTTTCCGGCCGAAGGAATAGTCTTCGCCTTTTTTGGTGCAGATTCTCCTTTGTTAACCCTTCGTTTAGATTGTTGTTTAGTCTCATGAGTATAGTAATGTATCAATGTTTCATCCACAGTGACGAAACGACGCTTAAAGTCCTGCGGATTCTTCCTGAACAGCTGCAAACTATCCTTGCAACACTTCACACGATTCCGTTTTTGGTCAAGCGTGAGCAATCGCGGAACCCATCTTGCAGATAGCCTTCTCATGTCCAAATGTGTATGCAAAATATTATGTACCCGTTCATTCGAGATGCCCACAGCACCAGCAATCTCACGCACCTTAACTCTTCTGTCATCCATCACCATATCATGGATTTTGTCAATGATTTCTGCAGTCTTAACCTCCACAGGGCGTCCAGAACGTTCAGCATCACTTGTGCCCAAATGGCCACTCCGAAAATTTTAAAACCTCTTATAAACTGTTCTAATCGAAGGTGTCGAGTCACCGTAATGTTTATCAAGCTTCTCTTTAGTCTCCTGAGGCGTTTTGCCTTTCATAAAGTCATGTTTAATCACCGCACGGTATTCTTTTTCGTCCATTTTTTGACAATCACACGACTCCCTTGATTCACACGAATGTCAAACGCAAACAAATAGACCAATATGGCTGATACTTGGTGTGCGTTCTTTCCAAAGATGCTACTAACTACCGCGCGCCCACTACGGTCGCAGGTTCGAATCCTGCCACGGGCATGGATGTGTGTGATGTCCTTAGGTTAGTTAGGTTTCAGTAGTTCTAAGTTCTAGGGGACTGATGACCTCAAAAAGTACGTTCCATAGTACTCAGAGCCTTTTGAACTTTTTTTTTTTTTTTTTTTTTTTTTTTTTTTTTTTTTTTCTACTAACTAAACATGACCTCGATGCTCGCCGGTGGTGCCATCTCTCGGACGCCACTCGTACATGAATATTTGAAAAGAGCGGAGTTTTATGTACACTGAGGAGACAAGAGTCACGGGATACCTCCTAAAATCGTGTCGGACCTCCTTTTTCCAGTCATAGTGCAGCAGTTGAACGTCGCATGGAATCAAAAAGTCGTTGGAAGCCTCCTGCAGAAATACTGAGCCATGCTGTCTTCATAGTCGTCCATAATTGTGAAACTGTTGCTGCTGCAGGATTTGGTACACGAACTGATCTCTCGATTATGCCTAATATGCATTCGCTGCAATTCAGGTCGGCCGATATGGGTGGCAGACCATTCGCTCGAACTGTCCAGAATGTTTGTCAAGCAGTCGCGAACAATTGTGGCCTGGTGTCATGGCGCATTGTCGTCCATAAAAATTCGGTCGTTGTTCGGTAACATGGAGACCACGAATCGCCGCGAGTGGTCTCCAGTCAATGATCGGCTGAGTTGGACCAGAGGACCCGGTCTGTTCCGTGTCAACACACGCCACACCATTATGGAGCCACCGCCAGCTCGCACAGTTCCTTATTGACAACTTGTTTCCATGGCTTCGTAGTGTGTGCGACACACGCGGACCCTATCATCTTTTATGAAATGAAATCGGAACGCATCTGACCACGACACGGTTTCCCAGTCGTCTAGGCTCCAACCGATTTGTCACAGGCCCAGGCGCTGCAGGTTACGTCGTGCTGTTAGCAAAGGCACTCGCCTCAGTCGTCTGAAGCCATAGCTCATTAACAACTAATGTCGCCGCACTGTCCAAATGGATACGTTTGTCGTACGTCCAGCACTGATTTCTGCGGTTATTTCACGCATTGTTGCTTGTCTGTTGCTGTCGGTTGTTAAATGGAGGCCGTCGACTACTGTGTTGTGCATAGTGAGAGGCTATGCCTGAAAATTTTTATTCTCGGCACATTCTTGGCACTCTGGATCTCGGAATACTGAATTCCTTAACGATCTCCGAAATGGACAGAGTCTGTTAATTCCCGTCGTGCGGTCGTAATAATGTCGAAAACCATTTCACACGAATCGCCTGAGTACAAATGACAGCTCGGCCAATGCACTGCACTTTTATACCTCGTGTAGACGATGCTACCGCCATCTGTATGCAGGGTGTATCATAATTAATGGCGTAAACGCTGTAAGTAGGCTGTTTAGGTTCTTATATTGGTAACGCCACATAGCCCTCTGAACATCACTGGCTGTGCTGTGTGCAGTCTGTGGCTGGTTTGCATTGTTGTTGTTCCATTGTGTCTAACTTTTGAAGATTTTCTTCCATCGTGTCTAACTTTTGAAGATTTTGCTCCATGGTGTCTAACTGTTGCTGTGTTTGTCTCTGATTTTGTTTCATTTGCTGCATTAATTGCAGTAATAACGTGTCAGTGTCTGGAATCTGTTCCTCTATGCATTTTGGCAGTGCATTTGCACCGGCAGCATTCACATTTTGACAAGCAGGAAATGTGTTTTGACTTATTTGAGAAAACGGTGAGGCCCCAAAACCTGAATCTACAGTATTTGCAAGATTGTGTCCTGTCATTTCGGATTCCTGAGGCAAGCTATTGCCGACCGATCGATCGATAATGCTTCCCTGTTCACTAACTGTTTCACTGCCTACACCATTATTTGCAGCCCGCTCCATTTCCCTATGCACAATTACCAAATTACTAGTTTGAACATTAGTTAATTCATTATACGGTGGTGCTAACACACTGGTTTCGTCTTCACTGTCATTTCTCAGTTTACTTTGGAGCCTAGTGTTACGTTTTTCACACGCCATTATTGTCACAATATTTCACATGACAACACAGAAAAGCACAATTTGAAGGGTAAAATAAGAGAACACATTAACATAGCACTGAAAATAATATCTCGTTAATTGCAAGCGCAGCTGCGAAATACTTGGTGCAAATCTACATGCATGCCACAAGTGTTTTACTGTACAACAATGAAAAACTACAACTACAAAGGAAATTCTCTCTACAATTACGCGCTAGCAATAAACAAAGGCTGCACTAATTGCACAAACTACAAGAAAAAATCAGAAGATTCCAGTGAGGTATCCTCGGCTAAGGGTCGACATATGAAACGTCCCCTTAGAACAATTATACAAGACTGTGCTTAAACTGACACACAATATTTTTTTAGCGCAACGCAATCTGACTTTCAATAATCCCTACAAAAGAATGGCCCTGACTAACATTAACCTATACCTTTCACAAATCACTTACCTCACAAAAATCTTCGTTACTCGAACTACTGCAATACAGCGAGCGCCACTACTGCCAGCTAAATAAAAGATTCAAACTACTGAAGGCACTAAATACTGATAGGCATAGTTAGCAAATGTGTGATTTTGATAGAGAACAAACAATGTATTTACCTTAATAGTGTTCAAAAGTCATAATATATATAGCAGATCATGACATCCGTTCTTACACATGTACTGTTTCTGATGGACACACGTCAAGATCATCCGCTCTAAAAAATCCGCCATCTCACTTCCCCACATCCACCACTGCTGGCGGCTCACCTCCAACTGCGCAACGCTACGCGCTGTTAACAGCCAACTGCCCAACACTACAATAGCCAACAA
Organism: Schistocerca americana; assembly: GCF_021461395.2. Lineage (NCBI taxonomy): Eukaryota > Metazoa > Arthropoda > Insecta > Orthoptera > Acrididae > Schistocerca > Schistocerca americana. Next base: position 48,908,384 of record NC_060127.1, read on the forward strand.
CAATGCAAACCAGCCACAGACTGCACACAGCACAGCCAGTGATTTTCAGAGCGCTATGTGGCGTTACCAATATAAGAACCTAAACAGCCTACTTGCAACGCATACAGTTGACAGTACACGATACTACACTCCTGGAAATTGAAATAAGAACACCGTGAATTCATTGTCCCAGGAAGGGGAAACTTTATTGACACATTCCTGGGGTCAGATACATCACATGATCACACTGACAGAACCACAGGCACATAGACACAGGCAACAGAGCATGCACAATGTCGGCACTAGTACAGTGTATATCCACCTTTCGCAGCAATGCAGGCTGCTATTCTCCCATGAAGACGATCGCAGAGATGCTGAATGTAGTCAGGCACGGGATACATGCGGACGTGCATTGTCCTGTTGGAACAGCAAGTTCCCTTGCCGGTCTAGGAATGGTAGAACGGTGGGTTCGATGACGGTTTGGATGTACCGTGCACTATTCAGTGTCCCCTCGACGATCACCAGTGGTGTACGGCCAGTGTAGGAGATCGCTCCCCACGCCATGATGCCGGGTGTTGGCCCTGTGTGCCTCGGTCGTATGCAGTCCTGATTGTGGCGCTCACCTGCACGGCGCCAAACACGCATACGACCATCATTGGCACCAAGGCAGAAGCGACTCTCATCGCTGAAGACGACACGTCTCCATTCGTCCCTCCATTCACGCCTGTCGCGACACCACTGGAGGCGGGCTGCACGATGTTGGGGCGTGAGCGGAAGACGGCCTAACGGTGTGCGGGACCGTAGCCCAGCTTCATGGAGACGGTTGCGAATGGTCCTCGCCGATACCCCAGGAGCAACAGTGTCCCTAATTTGCTGGGAAGTGGCGGTGCGGTCCCCTACGGCACTGCGTAGGATCCTACGGTATTGGCGTGCATCCGTGCGTCGCTGCGGTCCGGTCCCAGGTCGACGGGCACGTGCACCTTCCGCCGACCACTGGCGACAACATCGATGTACTGTGGAGACCTCACGCCCCACGTGTTGAGCAATTCGGCGGTACGTCCACCCGGCCTTCCGCATGCCCACTATACGCCCTCGCTCAAAGTCCGTCAACTGCACATACGGTTCACGTCCACGCTGTCGCGGCATGCTACCAGTGTTAAAGACTGCGATGGAGCTCCGTATGCCACGGCAAACTGGCTGACACTGACGGCGGCGGTGCACAAATGCTGCGCAGCTAGCGCCATTCGACGGCCAACACCGCGGTTCCTGGTGTGTCCGCTGTGCCGTGCGTGTGATCATTTCTTGTACAGCCCTCTCGCAGTGTCCGGAGCAAGTATGGTGGGTCTGACACACCGGTGTCAATGCGTTCTTTTTTCCATTTCCAGGAGTGTAGAAGCAAAAAATGTCTCAGTAAACATAGGGTCGAAAATGCATACCTTACGAGCTACGAGCAATTTTTCATCTTCCGTACTGTGAAACAAATCTCTTCTACTGCGAAGTCACATTGAAACACGCCCGGGAGTGGGTGGGGGTACTTAAACTGGTTGTCGTTTCGACCGTGCGCCCTGTCCACACCACGTACCTGTTAATCCCGCGGTGGTCGTATTGTCCTGCTCCACACTGCTGCCGGCTTGCCTGAAATTACCTATCGAGATATGCAAGCGGGTTTAGGGGAGCCACTCAACGTTAAAACACAACACTGTTCTACATCTGGTATGAAAGTCTATATTCTGAGACGATAAGGAAATCACAGGTTGCACTGTTAACACTCTAAGTCGTAAATGTTTATCCCAATTAACAATCTCGATGATTATCAATCCACAATATCACTCAGACGAGCGTACGCGTAACCGGCACGACGCGGGTGATTGTTGATGATGCGGAAGCCGAATGATCGAACGAAAGTTCTTACAAAATGGTTCAAATGGCTCTGAGCACTATGGGACTTAACATCTGTGGTCATCAGTCCCCTAGAACTTAGAACTACTTAAACCTAACTAACCTACGGACATCACACACATCCATGCCCGAGGCAGGATTGGAGCCTGCGACCGTAGCAGCCGCGCGGTTCCGGACTGCGCGCCTAGAACCGCTAGACCATCGCGGCCGGCAAAGTTCTTACACTCGTCACACATACATATATCTGGGCATTATCCTGCTTGTCACTAGTAATGATATAACACTGTTCGTAAAGTTAATTTTTCAGTTCTCAGTTCTCACTTGTACGAGCGTGCGCGTAACAGTTGCGGCGCGGCTGATTGTTGATAATGCGGAACGCGATGACCGAACGCACGTTCTCACGCTCGCTACAAGACACTCGCACTTGACTGCACTCTTTTATGGTAACTAATTTTTACTGATTCACAGCAGTTGATTCTGGGAGACCGAACACGGCGCGAATCATCGATGCTGTGCGACACGCAACGAGTGGATGCATAAATGCGTTATTGACGGCACTGCTCATTTTCAATTACCTCTTGACGCACATTACTCTGAATCATTTTGTTATTTTATCACTTTAATAGCACTTGTAGCAAGACTTCAACTTCCACATTAACAATGCCTCTCACATGCAGAGCTACACACTACTCAACATAACAGATGCGTGTCCCGCGCTCGAATCTACGAACGCGGCTGCCTGCAAAGATACTCCACAATTAAACCAGCGATATGACAATACGCTTACAGCATCTGCTCTAAAATACATTCCTTAACAGCTATGAGCACTTGTTCATCTTTGCTACTTTGAAACACAACTCTTCTATTGATCAAGTGCTCGTAACGTGCAAGAGCACATGTTTGCTGGACATTTTTTTCTCATTTTAGTCCATACTAGCACTTCCCAAAACATGGAAAGCAAAGAACCTGCAGTAGAGGAGACTTGTTTCCCAGTATCAAAGATGAAAAATTTCTCGTAGCTCTTAAGGTATGCATTTTCGACCCTATGTTTACTGAGACGTTTTGGCTTCTAGTGTCGTGTACTGTCAACTGTATGCGTTTACACCATTAATTATACTACTGGCCATTAAAATTGCTACACCACGAAGATGACGTGCTAGAGACGCGAAATTTAACCGACAGGAAGAAGATGCTGTGATAGCCAAATGATTAACTTTTCAGAGCATTCACACAAGGTTGGCACCGGTGGCGATACCCACAACGTGCTGACATGAGGAAAGCTTCCAACCGATTTCTCATACACAAACAGCAGTTGACCGGCGTTGCCTGGTGAAACGTTGCTGTGATGCCTCGTGTAAGGAGAAACACGTAACATCACGTTTCCGACTTTGATAAAGGTCGGATTGTAGCCTATCGCAATTGCGGTTTATCGTATCGTGACATAGCTGCCCACGTTGGTCGAGATCCAATCCCTGAGTCAGAGGATGGGGACGTTTGCAAGACAACAACCATCTGCATGAACAGACGACGTTTGCAGCAGCATGGACTATCAGCTCGCAGACCACGGCTACGGATAATGACATCGCTCGACTACAGTGGTCAGCGTGTTCTCCAGACATGAATCCTATCGAACATGCCTGGGATAGACTGAAAAAGGGCTGTTTGTGGACCAAGTGACCCACCAACCAATCTGAGGGATATACACCGAATCGCCGTTGAGGAGTGGGACAATCTGGACCAACAGTGCCTTGATGAACTTGTGGATAGTATGCCACGACGAATACAGGCATGCATCAATGCAAGAGGACGTGCTACTGGGTATTAGAGGTATCTGTGTATACAGTAATCTGGACCACCACCTCTGAAAGTCTCGCTGTTGGTGGTACAACATGCAATGTGTGGTTTTCATGAGCAATAAAATGGGCGTAAATGATGTTTCTGTTGATCTCTAGTCCAATTTTCTGTACAGGTTCCAGAACCCTCGGAACCGAGGTGATGGAAAACATTTTTTGATGTGTGTATATGAAAACGCTGTATATTCTGAAATTAATAGTATCGTGTACAAAAAATTTAAAAAGCTTTAAAAACTAAAAAACAATAGGAAAGGCTTCGCTTTCATTCATGTTCCAAATGATTTATTAAGATTTCGAATTTCTACCGTCAAAATGGGCGGAGTACGACGAGGAGTCGACGGCAGAATCCTAAAACATTTTCCACAAATAGCACTGTATACAGGGTGTTACAAAAAGGTACGGCCAAACTTTCAGGAAACATTCCTCACACACAAATAAAGAAAAGATGTTATGTGGACATGTGTCCGGAAACGCTTAATTTCCATGTTAGAGCTCATTTTAGTTTCGTCAGTATGAACTGTACTTCCTCGATTCACCGCCACATGTGTGGGCTGACGAGAATCCGCACGCAATTGTGCAATCACGTCAACAACACAGATTTTCTGTGAACGTTTGAGCAGGCATTGTTGGTGATGTCTTGATTGGGCCCCATGTTCTTCCACCTAGTCTCAATGGAGCACGTTATCATGATTTCATACGGAATACTCTACCTCTGCTGCTAGAACTTGTGCCTTTACAAGTACGACACAACATGTGGTTCATGCACGATGGAGCTCCTGCACATTTCAGTCGAAGTGTTCGTACGCTTCTCAACAACAGATTCGGTGACCGATGGATTGGTAGAGGCGGACCAATTCCATGGCCTCCACGCTCTCCTGACCTCAACCCTCTTGACTTTCATTTGTGGGGGCATTTGAAAGCTCTTGTCTACGCAACCCCGGTACCACATGTAGAGACTCTTCGTGCTCGTATTGTGGACGGCTGTGATACAATACGCCATTCTGCACGGCTGCATCAGCGCATCAGGGATTCCATGCGACGGAGGGTGGATGCACGTATCCTCGCTAACGGAGGACATTTTGAACATTTCCTGTAACAAAGTGTTTGAAATCACGCTGGTACGCTCTGTTGCTGTGTGTTTCCATTCCATGATTAATGTGATTTGAAGAGAAGTAATAAAATGAGCTCTAACATGGAAAGTAAGCGTATCCGGACACATGTCCACATAACATATTTTCTTTCTTTGCGTGTGAGGAATGTTTCCTGAAAGTTTGGCCGTACCTTTTTGTAACACCCTGTGTATATCCGTTTCCCATACACATTTAGCAATTGTGAGTCACTGCTGAGTTCGTTGGTATAAAATTAACAAAGAAAAAAACCACCTAAAACCAATAAAAGATATTACTAAATTTTTTGATCATTTACAGCACCACTGCAGCAAATACCTTACAGGCAGTCTCTCATGTTAACCACTGGAACACCTCAGGGTTGAGAAAGTTATATTCTTCACGAAGGCTCTGTTGCGTAATTCTAGATCTATAACCTATGACAACATTACTTATGTCGGTGGAAATGAGTCCCTGACTGCTAGAACCAGGGTTCCAGAAAACCCACACTATCCGCAGGCATTCCAGGACCCATCACTGTGTGAGACGGAGCCACAGGTGAATTAGCATTGTAATCCATCGTCCCGCCTGTGTCAACTAATAGTACGTAAAATTCACCGAACCACCCAAACCCCTCAGCCTGCTCTTACTGGGAGACCGACATGAGTCGACAAGATGTGTCACGTCATATTCAGCCGCTTGTGCTGAAGGCGTGCTCGCACCACTACAAGCATACGCTCCATAATACAGTCATCCGAAGTTCTGCCCAAAGAACATTCCCTACAATATGATCCAGTTGAGGGTAATCTATTGAAATGGTGTCCCTTAACGGCACAGTTTCCCTACACTTTTATTTTCCTTTTGACTTCGGTGCTATCCGCGTGGCGCAGTCAGGAAAATAACGGCAATATCGGTTTATTTAGTTTGTTTATCAACCTTCAGAGCGGAGGGGAGAGAGAGGAGACCTCCTTGGCTGGGATGGGCGTTCGGTTACAGCAGAATGGTAATTTTCATGGACTTGGCAGGAGTGACCTGCTGGCGTAGCAAATTAATGCTAGTTTATTGTTCCATCAGTAGCGTTTCATTGAGGTGTCAGACCAAAACTTCTTAATAGGATTTCAGATGCCTTCAATAATCACTAGGAAGGACCTTTATTAGAGATGAGCGCCTTCACTGCCACTCGGTCTGGTAACTACTCGCCACTTGGCCTACGTCATAAATCATCAAAACTTTAAAATAATTCACTATCAGTCAAGGCCACTTTCCTTATAGTACAAGAGACAAGTACCGATCAGTAACGTGCTCCAGCTATTCATTGAAATTTCCCTAACTTAGTTCCTTGAGACAGAGATGGGCAGTCTCTCTTCAACGCTATTTCAATGAATACTGAAAATTACAACTTCGTTTGCAGTTACCGTGTGTCAACCAGAATTGTAAGCCGAATCTCCTGATAGTCATTGCTGATTAATCTGTAGCTCTCTGAAGTTTTGTTTAGTTCTACACTGAAGCGCCAAAGAAACTGGGACAGACATGCGTATTCAAATATAAGAGATATACAGGGTGAGTCACCTAACGTTACCGCTGGATATATTTCGTAAACCACATCAAATACTGACCAACCGATTCCACAGACCGAACGTGAGGAGAGGGGCTAGTGTAATTGTTCAATACAAACCATACAAAAATGCACGGAAGTATGCTTTTTAACACAAACCTACGTTTTTTTAAGTGGAACCACGTTAGTTTTGTTAGCACATCTGAACATATAAACAAATACGTAATCAGTGCCGTTTGTTGCATTGTAAAATGTTAGTTACATCCGGAGGTATTGTAACCTAAAGTTGACGCTTGAAACCTCCGACGTTAAGTTGCGTGTTGTAACAAACACGGGCCACGGTTGGCGAGCAGCATCTGCAGGGACATGTTTACGATGACGACCGTTTTTACGAATGTGGCTGTAGTGCACTGTTGTGGTTTGGTCTAGCTGTCTCAGTGTCCGCATGTAGCGCTTGCTGCTATTGTTATTCTGCATTCGTCTCCGCACGCAGACCGACTGTAGTACACCGTGTTACCAGACGTCTGTGATAGTGTAGTGTTGTAGGAACTGTGACCATGGTGTATTCGAACTCTGAAAAGGCGGAGATGATACTCATCTGCCGGCCAGTGTGGCCGAGCCGTTTTAGGCGCTTCAGTCTGGAACCGCGCGACCGCTACGATCGCAGGTTCGAATCCTGCCTCGGGCATGGATGTGTGTGATCTCCTTGGGTTAGTTAGGTTCAAGTAGTTGTAAGTTCTAGGGGACTGATGACCTCAGCAGTTAAGTCCCATAGTGCTCAGAGCCATTTGAACCATGTGATACTCATCTATGGCGATGCCGACGAAATGCAGCTGAAGCCTGCAGGGTGTATGCAGAACGGTACCCGGACAGAGAGCATCCAACGTGCCGCACATTGCAAAACATCTACCGCCAACTGTATGCAACAGGTATGGTCGTAGCACGCAAACGGGTCCGTAACAGGCCCGTCACAGGAGAAGCGGGTGCAGTTGGTGTGTTAGCTGCTGTTGCCAAGAACCCACACATGAGTACACGGGACATTGCGAGAGCCGGTGGACTGAGTCAAAGTAGCGTCATGCGCATACTGAATCGTCACCGCTTTCACCCGTTTCATGTGTCGCTACATCAGCAATTACGTGGTGATGACTTTAATCATCGAGTGCAATTCTGTCAATGGGCATTAACAGAGAATGCGTTGCAGTTCTACCTGTTTACCGATGAAGCGGGTTTCACAAACCACGGGGCAGTGAATCTACGGAACATGCATTACTGGTCCGTGGACAATCCTCACTGGCTCAGACAGGTAGAGCGACAGCGACCGTGGGCTGTAAATGTATGGTGCGGAATCATTGGCGACCACCTCATTGGTCCTCACTTCAATGCAGGGGCGGAAACAGCTGCAACATACATCGCGTTTCTACAGAATGATCTGCCAACGTTGCTCGAAAATGTCCCACTGGAAACGCGTCGACGTATGTGGTATCAGCATGATGGTGCACCTGCACATTCCACAATTAACACTAGGCTGACCCTTGACAGAATGTTCGACGGGCGTTTCATAGGACGTGGAGGACGCATAAATTGGCCAGCCCGTTCTCCTGATCTTACACCTCTGGACTTCTTTCTGTGGGGTACGTTAAAGGAGAATGTGTACCGTGATGTGCCTACAACCCCAGAGGATATGAAACAACGTATTGTGGCAGCCTGCGGTGACATTACACCAGATGTACTGCGGCGTGTACGACATTCATTACGCCAGAGATTGCAATTGTGTGCAGCAAATGATGGCCACCACATTGAACATCTATTGGTCTGACATGTCGGGACACACTCTATTCCACTCTGTAATTGAAAACGGAAACCACGTGTGTACGTGTACCTCACCCCTCATGGTAATGTACATGTGCGTCAGTGAAAAAGACCAATAAAAAGGTGTTACCATGTGGACGTGATGTGCTGTTCCAGTCTCTTCTGTACCTAAGGTCCATCACCGTTCCCTTTGGATCCCTACGTAATTCGGTGCTCTCCGATACACACGATCGAACAGCGGAGGAGTGGTACTCAAGCGTTAACTTTAGGTTCCATTTTAAAAAAACGTAGGTTTGCGTTAAGAAACATACTTCCGTGCATTTTTTTATGGTTTGTATTAGCCAATTACACTAGCGCCTCTCCTCACGTTCGGTCTGTGGAATCGGTTCGTCAGTATTTGATGTGGTTTACGAAATATATCCATCTGTAATGTTGGGTGACTCACCCTGTATAAACAGGCAGAATACGGGGCTGCGGTCGGCCACGCCTACATAAGACAACAAGTGTCTGGCACAGCTGTTCGATAGGTTGCTGCTGCTGCTACAGTGGCAGATTATCAAGATTTAACTGAGTTTGAACGTTGTGTTATAGTCGGGGTACGAGCGATGGGGCCTGCTCGGACAAGTCTCGTTTCAAATTGTATCGAGCGGATGGACGTGTACGGGTACCCATGGACCCAGCGTGTCAACAGGGGACTGTTCAAGCTGGTGGAGCCTCTGTAATGGCGTGAGGCGTGTGGAGTTGGAGTGATATGGATCTCTGATACGTCTAGATACCACTCTGACAGGTGACACGTACGTAAGCATGCTCTCTGATCACCTGCATCCATCCATGTCTATTGTGCATTATGATGGACTTGGGCGACTCCAGCAGGAGACTGCAATACCCCACAAGTCCAGAATTGCTACAGAGTGGCTCCAGGAACACTCTTCTGAGTTTAAACACTTTTAAACACTTCCGCTGGCCACCAAACTCCCCAGACATGAACATTATTGAGCGTATCTGGAATGCCTTGCAACGTGCTGTTCAGAAGAGATGTATATCCCCCTCGTACTCTTGCGGATTTATGGACAGCCCTGCAGGATTCATGGTGTCAGTTCCCTGCAGCACTACTTCAGACATTGGTTGAGCCCATGCCACTGAGGGCTGCGGCACTTCTGCTCGCGGGGGCCAGTTTCTTTGGCTCTTCACTGTACATCTACTCTGGGTGCACGCGGTCTTCTTCAGTATCTGTAGAGAATATTATCTTGGAAGTTTTCCTCGACATGTGATCGTCCTAATGGTCGACTATCATTCTAAATTGTACTCGGGATTCTTCCATTATGCGTCTCGGAAAGTTCCCTACCATTCTGTTGATCTCGACCCTCGGTGCTGCTGGCGAGGTCTCAAGCACGCGTATTTGCCCACACTTGAAGATGGTGCCTCCAGTACCCTGTTTAACTTCCCGTGTCACACTCGCGGGCTATCTCGCATAGAGAACCCGGCTCAGATCTTACGTTACGATCTGACATGTAATTATAATTATTTTATTGTATTTTGTGATCTGACTTGTAATTAAAATTTTGTATGGTCATGAGAGTGGTGAACCCTTCATCACTATAAGTACGAGGGCGAGTCAAATGAAAACCTTAAACTAGTAATAACAAATCGAAGTTTCGCGCCGTTATCCTGTAAGTTGGTAAGCGTGCTACAAACAGCGTGCAGAATGGCCTGTAGGTGGCAGCATAGTGCAGATGCGTCGCAGTATCAGTATAAAGATGGCCGCCCCAATTGCGACTTGCACCAGGGAAGAACAGCGTTCTGAGCCGGCCGGAGTGGCCGTGCGGTTCTAGGCGCTACAGTCTGGAACCGAGCGACCGCTACCGCAGGTTCGAATCCCGCTTCGGGCATGGATGTGTGTGATGTCCTTAGGTTAGTTAGGTTTAATTAGTTCTAAGTTCTAGGGGACTGATGACCTCAGAAGTTAAGTCGCATTGTGCTCAGAGCCATTTGAACCACTAGAACCAACAGCGTTCTGTTATTCGGTTTTTGCGTAGTGAAGGTGTGAAACCTATTGAAATTCATCGACGAATGAAGGTTCAGTACGGCGATGCATGTTTGTCACAGCAGCAAGTCTACGAATGGAGTAGGAAGTTCGCAAATGGTGTGACTTCAGTGGAAGATGCTTCTCGTCCAGGTCAGTCACAACAAGTTGTGACTCCACAGAACTTTGCAGCAGTTGAAGCCATAGCGAAGGAAAACCACCGAGTGACACTGAATGACATGGCAGCATGTTTACAGATTAGTCATGGGTCAGCACACCACATTGTGCATGATGTGCTCCAGTTCCACAAAGTGTCTGCAAGATGGATGCCACGGCAGCTGACTCCTGAAATGAGAGAACGACGTGCTGATGCTTGTGAAAAACTTCTTCGGCGCTTTGAACGAGAAGGTGATGGCTTCCTCACAAAAGTCGTTACTGGGTACGAAACCTGGGTTCACTTCCACCAACCGGAAACGAAGAGAGCGAGAGAGGAATGGCGCCATTCCTCATCACCAAAACCAAAGAAGTTTCGAACAGAACCATCAGCAGTGAAGGTTATGGTGACACTCTTCTGGGACGAAAAAGGCGTCATTTTGGAGTATTACATGCCTAGAGGGACCACTGGCACCGGTGCATCATACACAGATCTCCTAAAAAATCATCTGCGGCCTGCAATCAAATCAAAGAGACGTGGATTGCTGTCAGCAGGTGTCCTTTAGCAAGGTCCCACACTGCCCATACAACAGTTGCAACAATCACAGGCCTGCATTTTGAGTGTCTTCCTTGTGCACCATACTCACCACACCTCGGCCCAAGTGATTTCCACATGTTTGGACCACTCAAAGACGCAATGGGAGGAAAGAAGTTCCGTTCTGACGAAGAGGTACACCACGCAGTGCATGAGTTGTTGCGCGGACTACCAAAAGAATTTTTTTCTAAAGGAATTTATGCACTTTGTAAGCGCTGGAGGACTTGCATTGAGCATGGGGGACATTATGTTGAAAAGTTATACAGCTTTGTACCACTTCTGCACAGTAAATAATATTTAAGGTTTTCATTTGACTCACCCTCGTATACCCAGCAAAAGCACCCTAGAGACATCTAGGACGATGCAGTACAGAAGTGCCTGTTGACTGCAGGTAGCTGAGGCCATCAGGGAGAAGGTGCAGATCGGGGTGGAGAGGATGTCCGACCTGACGCGGCCGGTGATGGAGCCGCTGGTGGAGGCGACGCACAAGATCTCGCACAACCTGGGGCTCGGCGTCCAGGCTCCGGGCTCGGGCTTCCAGGACAAGATGGGAGGCGTGGCGGCGGTGGCGGCGGCGCACCCGGCGCTGCTGCCGGCGCTGGGGCTGGTGGCCGGCGGGGCGGCGCTCGGCCTGGGGGCGGTCGCCGTGGGCCGCTTCCTCGACGTCGACCCCCTGCGCCGCAGCGGCGACGACGCCGGCGCCGACCTGCCGCTGGAGCACAAGCGCGCGCTCCAGGCCGTCGCGGAGTCGCTCGGGGACCCCCAGCAGGTGGTCGTCTACAGGCCGGCCACCGACGCCTCCGACCAGCGCCCGAAGAGGGCCTCCGGCGACCGCGACCGCGACGTCATTCTGGTGCTCGAGGAGGCACCCGGTACACCAGTCAGGACCAAGAGGTCTACACCGGCACTGAGGTAACTCTCACTTTCCGCAGATACTCTCACCGCAAAACACTTCCCTTCTCGCTCGAAGGGTTCTTCAGTTTAGCACCGAGGTAACTGATATTCTCACTCTTAAACACTTTACTTCTTACAAGGAAATCTCCCCATCGCACCCCCCTCGGATTTAGTATTTTAACTTCAGTGACAGCAGCCACGAAAGCATGCAGACATAATATATTCTGATGGTACACCCAAGAATATATATATATATATATATATATATATATATATATATATATTGCAGAGGATACTTTTCATTTAGTGTTTGTGAACTGCTAATTTTGTATCCAAATAGAATACCAAATAAACAAAAATAAGAAAAAAAAATTACAAAAAAAAGTTGGTAGAGCACTTGCCGGCGAAAGGCAAAGGTCCCGAGTTCGAGTCTCGGTCCGGCAGACAGTTTTAATCTGCCAGGAAGTTTCATATCAGCGCACACTCCGCCATAGAGCGAAAATTTCGTTCTACCAAGGGAACCTCCCCATCGCACCCCCCTCAGATTTAGTTATAAGTTGGCACAGTGGATAGACCTTGAAAAACTGAACACAGATCAATCGAGAAAACAGGAAGAAGTTGTGTGGAGCTGTGAAAAAAATAAGCAAAATATACAAACTGAGTAGTCCATGTGCAAGATGAGCAACATTAAGGATACCCTGAGCTACGGAGCGCCGTGGTCCCGTGGTTAGCGTAAGCAGCTGCGGAACGAGAGGTTCTTGGTTCAAGTTATGATCTGTCCGTTCGCTCATTGACGCCTCTGTTCACTGCAATAAGTTTAGTGTCGTGCGATTAGTAGACGAAAGGACGTGCCTGTCCGATTGGAACCGAAAAAATTTGATTGCGAGGTCATAGGTCAACCGATTCCTCCACAGGAAAACACATCTGATATATTCTATACGACACTGGTGACGGCATGTGCGTCACATGACAGGAGTATGTTGTCGACCCACCTGACTTGTACAATTGGCGAATGGGTAAAAAGATTCTTCTACCTCGCCCGATTTACGTTTTCTTGTGGATGTCATAATCACTCTCAAAAATGTGATGAAAACATAAGAGTTTGTCACGTAAACTGAAAATAAAAAATTAAAATTTTCACGCGAGGTAAGACTTGAACTAACGACCTCTCCTTCCGCAGCTGCTCACGCTAGCCACGTAACCATGGCGCTCCAGAGCTCACAGTATCCTTGATGTTGCTTATCTTGCACATGCACTACTCAGTTTGTATATTTTGCTTATTTTTTTTCATAGTTCCACACAACTTCTTCCTGTTTTCTCGATTGATGTGTCTTCAGTTTTTCGAGGCCTATCCACTGTGCCAACTTATAACTAAATCTGAGGGCGGGTGCGATGGGGAGATTCCCTTGTTAGAATGAAATTTTCACTCTCCAGTGGAGTGTGCGCTGGTATGAAACTTCCTGGCAGATTAAAACTGACTGCCGGACCGAGACTCGAACTCGGGACCTTTGCCTTTCGCGGGCAAGTGCTCTACCATCTGAGCTACCCAAGCACGACTCACGCCCCGTCCTCACAGCTTTACTTCTGCCAGTACCTCGCCTCCTACCTTCCAAACTTTACAGAAGCTCTCCTGCGAACCTTGCAGAACTAGCATTCCGCTGTAGAGTGAAAAATTCATTCTAGAAACATCCTCCAGGGTAGGTAGGAGACGAGGTATTGGCAGAAGTAAAGCTGTGAGGACGGGGCGTGAGTCGTGCTTGGGTAGCTCAGATGGTAGAGCACTTGCCCGCGAAAGGCAAAGGTAGCAAGTTCTAGTCTCGGTCCGGCACACAGTTTTAATCTGCTAGGAAGTTTCACTTTACTTCTTGCTCGAAAGGTTCTTGGGTGTACCATCAGAATATATTATGTAAGTCTGCAGGCTTTCGTGGCCGTTGTCACTGAAGTTAAAATCTTCTGGGTTATTAGGCCGAGTCATGGATCTTCTAAAATGTTCGACGTTTCGACCCCTCTACTGGGATCTTCCTCAGGATCTTTTGGTGTTCACTACTGCTAGAACGCTGAGACGAGTGTCGCGTCCACTTATAAAGGGGGAGTTTTCTGGCACTTCTACATCTTCATCTACATCTACATCCATACTCCGCAAGCCACCTGACGGTGTGTGGCGGAGGGTACCTTGAGTACCTCTATCGGTTCTCCCTTCTATTCCAGTCTCGTTTTGTTCGTGGAAAGAAGGATTGTCCGTATGCCTCTGTGTGGGCTCTAATCTCTCTGATTTTATCCTCATGCTCTCTTCGCGAGATATACGTAGGAGGGAGCAATATACTGCTTGACTCCTCGGTGAAGGTATGTTCTCGAAACTTCACCAAAAGCCCGTACGGAGCTACTGAGCGTCTCTCCTGCAGATTCTTCCACTGGAGTTTATCTATCATCTCCGTAACGCTTTCGCGATTACTAAATGATCCTGTAACGAAGCGCGCTGCTCTCCTTTGGATCTTCTCTATCTCTCCTATCAACCCTATCTGGTACGGGTCCCACACTGCTGAGCAGTGGGCGAACAAGCGTACTGTAACCTACTTCCTTTGTTTTCGGATTGCATTTCCTTAGGATTCTTCCTATGAACCTGTCTGGCAACTGCTTTACCGACGATGAACTTTATATGATCATTCCATTTTAAATCACTCCTAATGCGTATTCTCAGATAATTTATGGAATTAACTGCTTCCAATTGCTGACCTGCTATATTGTAGCTAAATGATAAGGGATCTTTCTTTCTATGTATTCGCAGCACATTACACTTGTCTACATTGAGATTCAATTGCCATTCCCTGCACCATGCGTCAATTCACTGCTGATCCTCCTGCATTTCAGTACAATTTTCCACTGTCACAACCTCTCGATATACCACAGCATCATCCGCAAAAAGCCTCAGTGCATTTCCGATGTCATCCACAAGGTCATTTATGTGTATTGTGAATAGCAACGGTCCTACAACACTCCCCTGCGGCACACCTGAAATCACTCTTACTTCGGAAGACTTCTCGCCATTGACATGCTGCGTGCTGGAGAAGTGATAGCATTGGTTAAAATTCAAATTGGATGGCTCTGACATCGATATTAATAACGTACATGTACTGGTTACAGAAACAAACATTTGTAGAAGAAGGGTCCGAGAAGCGGTTGAAATTTCTAAAAATGCATCTAATTTCAATAGAGAGGACGGCTATAGGCTTCCGGCATCGTGGCTCCCCGCCATAGAGGAAGTAAATACGCGGCCGCGGTGTGTGAGCGGCATAAACATCGCGCTGCAAGTCACCTCGGCGGACAATAATATTTTGGGTAAACATTGGCCCTCTCTCGCTCAGTCCGTTTCGAATCTAGCCACTGATGACGACCAACCAATAGCGGTAGCAGGCATTTCAACCAATAACTCCTCTCGAGCATAAGTGTGGAATAGTGCCTTTCTATCCAATGACGATTGACCGCCAATGGTATCCACAGGAGATGAGCTACCAACGCCCCTTCTTCTGTATTAGCCTATGACTATGGCCCAACAATGGTAGCCATTTGAATTTTAACCAATACTATCACCTCTCTAGCAACGAACGCCAGAAAACTCCCGCTTTGTAAGTGGACGCGACACTCGTCTCAGACAGTGTTCTAGCAGTAGTGGACACCAAAAGATCCTGAGGAAGATCCCAGCAGAGGGGTCGAAACGTCGAACATCTTAGAAGAAACATGATGCTGCCCAACAACCCAGAAGATTTTAACTTCAATTAGAATATATTGTCTAAACTGCACAACATTTCTCTGAAGCACTGCTTGTCATCTTCAGTTGCAATCACTGGTGTCCACAGAAACTTCCCAAGAGGGGCAAAATTCGACCAACGGCCTTGCCACAGTGGTAACATGGGTTCCCCTCAGATCACCGACGTTGAGCGCTGTCGGGCTGGGCTAGCACTTGGATGGGTGACCATCCGGTCTGCCGAGCGCTGTTGGCAAGCGGGGTGCACTCAGCCCTTGCGAGGCAACCTAAGGAGATACTTGATTGAGAAATAGCGGCTCTGGTCTCGTAAGCTGACAAACGGCAGGGAGAGCGGTGTGCTGACCACATGCCCCTCCGTATCCGCATCCAGTGACGCCTGTGGGCTGAGGATGACACGGCGGCCAGTCGGTACCGCTGGGCCGTCCGAGGCCTGTTCGGACGGAGGGCAATATTCTTAAATGGCCATTTTTAATATACAGTGTCTGATTAGGTAAGTTTGAAAATGTGCCGCATCTCAGGAAGTAAATTTGACAAGAAGTATACAAAATTTAGTGTAGCACAAACGACTGATAGTAATCCAGTTAATAGTAACAGATTAATTTCGTATCCAAACAGTACACAAATTAGCCAGAATAAAAAACTATAAAGTAGGAGGACATCTTTTCTAGTCGTTTCGAATTCTTTGATTCAACGATGTAAAATTTCGTTCTCATATGGTTAAACCCAGGGTTCCCAGCGAGTTACGAAATAAATCTAGGAAACGTTTACAACAAAATTTATTTATAGCCCCATTCGAAACAATCGCAACAGAGAATAGTCACAAGACTGAGAAAATCCTACTGGACATTAACAAAAATAATCATCATGAATACTCCTTGAAGAGAAAGAACAAGCCGCAAACATTGAGAAAGGCTAACTAGATCTGACGTCATCTACAATATTTTCCTTGCATACAAAGCACATCTGATCACGTTAAGGGATTTCTTCCCTTATTTTCATCCTTTCTATTTCCTAATGTTGCTCAAAATGCGTTTTAAAAATAAAATTTTTGGCTTTCTCACTTGAAGTATAGTCTTGGGTTTGTAACCGACTAGATGAGCACGAGTAATCTTTCAAAACCACCCTCAAATTGGCCAGTAGAATCGACTTCTAACAGCCTAGGACTGAAGCGAGTGAGTCCTCTACTCTCCAGTTTGTCACGTTATTGTGCAGGCATACCAACTGGACCTTTGACTGCATGTGGTGCTGTGTTATACCCCGTAACGTTGAGAAGATTCCACTTCCTTGAGAAGACATTTTTCTCGAACATGTACTACAGTACATAGTCTTATGACTGTGTACTGTACTACTAATATTTTAAGTATGACAGGGCCAATATCTGGCATGTTTTAATTTTATATTGTGTACTACAGCACATAGTCTTATGAGTATGTACTGTACTACTAATATTTTAAGTATGACAAGGCCAATAGCTGGCATGTTTTAATTTTATGTTGTGACATTTCTGAAGAAGGCTACATTATTACAGCCGAAACCTATGTAAAGTTTCTTTGCTTATGCAACTGGAGGCTGAAATTAAATGTAATTACATTTTTCAGTTGCTGACTCTGCTGTAACATGCTAAAAATATTACTCTGAGTTTCTACGCTATCCCTCGTGTTATTTTTATCCATTTAATGTCTTGACTGATCCATCTTTGCCTGCTAAAGAAAAAAAAACATAATAATTTAAGTTTATATGATATCTGTTTTGTCTGGAACAACCTGAACATCAGATATGACATTTTTAACTTGTCAGTGTTGTTACTGCTGCTAGACATTGTAATAGCCTACAATATAGAAAATATCATCAGTTGTTCCTAAAGATAAAATAAAAATATAATATTTCTTACTTACATGCAAAACTCAGCATTCTAAAGTTAGGGCACCGAAGAAATCACGAAGAACAAAGAAGTTGTTACCACTATTCAAAAAATGGTTCAAATGGCTCTGAGCACTATGGGACTTAACTTCTGAGGTCATCAGTCTCCTAGAACTTAGAACTACTTAAACCTAAGCAACCTAAGGACATCACACACAACCATGCCCGAGGCAGGATTCGAACCTGCGACCGCAGCGGTCACGCGGTTCCAGACTGTAGCGCCTAGAACCCCACGGCCACCGCGGCCGGCTGCTACCACTATTGTTCTGACTCAAAATCGTGTAAAGCAGCCCCTAGACTGTCAATAACATTTTGCAGTATTACTGACCGTCTGTGCACAAGATCGAAGGTTGTCCAATATATTGTACAAGATATTGTCTTGTTGGCCAACTTCTTAGATCAGTGGTTCACAACGTCGGGGTAGTTACCCAATGAGGGTAATGAAATTTTCTAAGCGGTAAAAAACAAAAGGGTTCTGTTGCGTTTCGATTACAAAACTACATTACTTTTAAAAGATGTTTGCTATTTTCTGATTACATAAGTTACCAGTAATAACATTTTTGTTTCTAAACTAGCATTAGCGCGTGATTATGTTGTGGAGGTTCCAGCTGGTGAACCCAATGCACGAAGATCTTCCTTGTCCAACAACCCACTCACTACACATATACTTTCTACCGTTTATCTATTGCAGTAAAATTGAAACAATACTTTGAGGTGACAAAAGTCATGAAATATCTGATAATACAGTGTCCGACCTCCTTTTACCCAGCGTTGTGCAGCAGCTCCACGTGACATGGACTCAACAATTTGTTGGAAGTCCCCTGCAGAAATATTGAGCCGTGCTGTCTCTACAGCCGTCCATAACTGCGAAAGTGTTTCCGGTGAAAGATTTTGTGCACGCACTGACCTCTCCATTATATTCCATAAATGTTCGACGATTCATGCTGGGCGATCTGCCTGGCCAAATCATTCTCTCGAATTGGCCAGAATGTTCTTCAAAACAATCTCGAACAATTGTGGCCCGGTGACATGGTGCGTTGTCATCCATAAAAGATTCCGTCGTTGTTTGGGAACATGAAGTCCATAAATGCCTGCAAATGGTCTCCAAGTTACAGAACATAAGCATTTCCAGTCAGTGATCGGTTCATTCTATGTAAACACAGCCCACACCATTATCCAGCCATCACCAGCTTGCACAGTGCCTTGTTGACAACTTGGGTTCAAGGACTCTTCAGTCTCCACCACATTGC
Organism: Schistocerca americana; assembly: GCF_021461395.2. Classification (NCBI taxonomy): domain Eukaryota; kingdom Metazoa; phylum Arthropoda; class Insecta; order Orthoptera; family Acrididae; genus Schistocerca; species Schistocerca americana. Next base: position 48,927,183 of record NC_060127.1, read on the forward strand.
CGATTCGATTATAGTTGCGAAACGAATAATGAAGCAATTTCTGATCTATTGCGGGACCTACCTACAATCCGGACGAGGCATTTTCATGATATACTTAAGCATATTTGATAAACGAGGTGTGACAATTAAGTAATGAGTGTCATGTGAAAAAAAGTTGCTTACCGTTTTAGTCAAGTGTAGTGTTGTCTCCTTCAAAGTAGTTCCCTTCTGATTGCACACACTTTTTCCAGCGCTTCTGCCACTGATGGTAACATTTCTGGAACTCATCTTCTCTAATATCCTCCAAGACCCTCGTCACAGCTTTTTGGACATCTTGTGTTGTTTGAAAATGATGTCCTTGACCGCCGTTTTGACTCTTGGAAATAGAAAAAAGTCGCACGGAGCGATATCTGGTGAATAAGGTGGCTGTGGTAGTACTGAAATTTGTTCTGAGTTAAAAATTGCTGTACTGACAGAGCAGTATTGGATGGCGCATTATCGTGATGCAGAATCCAATTATCAGCAATGATGGCACGGACACGAAGAACTCTTTTACGAAGTCTTTCTAAAATTCCTTTACAGTGATATTGGTTAACTGTTTGTCCAGGAGGCACCCACTCTTTATGAACAATTCCCTTGGAATCAAAGAAACACAGAAGGTTGATGATTGTCCACTGCGGTCTTCATCTTCAACATCCGTTCTGCCCTCACTAAACATTTTATGCCAACGATAAACTTGAGCTCTTGACATAACCTCCAAAAGCCTTCTGAAGCTTACCATAAGTTGTTGCGTTTTCACCCGATTTAATACAAAAGAAATGGCATACCGTTGCGATATATTATGCGTTTCAAATGGCTCTGAGCACTATGGGACTTAACATCTTAGGTCATCAGTCCCCTAGAACTTAGAACTAACCTAAGGACATCACACACATCCAACCCCGAGGCAGGATTCGAACCTGCGACCGTAGCAGTCCCACGGTTCCGGACTGCAGCGCCTAGAACCGCACGGCCACCGCGGCCGGCGCAATATTATGCGGTTCCATTTCCGTGACGAGAGACACAAATATGTGTTAACTTATTACAGCACAGCTCATGACCAGTTGCATCGATGTGCCGCTTGGACTAGAAGCAGCTTATAGACCAAGGTCAAAGATATTGTGCCTAAGCAAGCCTGCAGGGTTGCCACATCTTGCAAAGAAAATCAGTCTCATTACTTTATTGTCGCACCTCGTAGATTGAGTCAGGGGGTAGCGATATGCACACGTACATACGGCGCCAGTATCGCGTGTACAAGGTACAGCAGGGCAGTGCATTGACGGAGGTGTTATTTATGCTCAAAATGTTTCCGACGAGATTGTGGCCACATGACGGCAATTAACAGACTTTGAACGCAGAATGGTAGTTGATGTTAGAGGCATGGGACGTTCCATTTCGGAAACTGTTAGGAAATTCAGTATTCCAAGACATACAGTGTCGAGAGCGTGCCGAGAGTACCAAATTTCAGGCATTTCCTCTCACCACGAACAACACAGTGGCCACGGCCTTCACTTAACGTCCAACAGCAGCGGCATTCTGTAGAGTGTTACTTATAATCCGTCTTGATTGGAAAATTTTTTTATTCATATGACCGGTTTCGGTTCATTCAGAACCGTCTTCAGATCTGATATTTCAGTTACAGGAGTAACCTGTCCAAATCCAGCAACTGAAATATCAGATCTGAAGATGGTTCTGAATGAACCGAAACCGGTCATATGAATAAAAAAAATTGCAATCAAGACGGACTATAAGTATACAATCACTGATTGCTGCTATCCCATTAGACATTGTGTCTGTTTTTGCAAAATTCTGTAGAGTTGTCAGTGCTAATAGACAAGCAACACTGCGTGAAATATAACGAACGTATGCGTTACAACAGTGCAGCGTTAATCAGATATGGCAGCAGACGACTGACGCGATTGTCTCTCGTAACGGTACATCGCCTGCAACGCCTATCGTGCAGTTGTGAACATATCAGCTGGACCCTAGACGACTCAAAACCTTGCCCCAGTCAGATGAGTCCCGATTTCAGTTGGTAAGAGCTGGTGGTAGGGTGCGAGTGTGGCACACACACCATGAAGCCATGCACGCAAGTTGTCAACAAGACAATGTGTGGTGTGACCGCCAGACACCACACTTGCTAGGTGGTAGCCTTTTAATCGGCCGCGGTCCGGTAGTATACGTCGGACCCGCGTGTCGCCATTATCAGTGATTGCAGACCGAGCGCCGCCACACGGCGGGTCTAGAGAGACTCCCTAGCACTCGCCCCAGTTGTACAGCCGACTTTGCTAGCGATGGTTCACTGTCTACATACGCTCTCATTTGCAGAGGCGACAGTTTAGCATAGCCTTCAGCTACGCCATTTCCTACGACCTAGCAAGGCGCCATATTCAGTTACTATAATTACTATCGTCAAGAACGTCTTCTGAACAGATAATATTGTGAATCATGCACAGTCAAGAGCGACGTTCATCATTAATGGATTAAAGTTGTAAGTAGGCTGTTTAGGTTTTTTTATTGGTAACGCCACCTCTGTATGAAAATCACTGGCTGTGCTGTGTGCAGTCTGTGGCTGCTTTGCATTGTTGTAATACTCGCCATTGTAGTGTTAGGCAGCTGGCTGTGAACAGCGCGTAGCATTGCGCAGTTGGAGGTGAGCCGCCAGCAGTGGTGGATGTGGGGAGAGAGATGGCGGAGTTTTGAAATTTGTCATGAACTGCTATATTTATATATGATGATATCAAGGTAAATACATTGTTTGTTCTCTATTAATATCTTTCATTTGCTAACTATCCCTATCAGTAGTTAGTGCCTTCCATAGTTTGAATCTTTTATTTAGCTGGCAGTAGTGGCGCTCGCTGTATTGCAGTAGCTTGAGCAGCGAAGATTTTTGTGAGGTAAGTGATTTGTGAAAGGTATAGTTTAATGTTAGTCAGGGCCATTCTTTTGTAGGGAATTTTGAAAGTCAGATTGCGTTCCGCTAACAAAATATTGTGTGTCAGTTTAAGCACAGTCCTTGTACAATTTTTCAAAGAGGACGTTTCAAAGTATCAAACTAATTACGTCCGCTTTCCGAATTCTCATTCCTTGTCATGTTCCAGACCTCACGTCAGTATAGTTCTTCCCTCCCCACACTAGCCTGCGTGAGCTAAAACGCGTGCATTTCGGCCTCCACTTGTAACACGGTGTTGGCTCTTGTGCTGACACAAAACAATGTGCATCCTGGTAACGGCTGTGTTTACATGAAATAAACTGGGACCTCTGGTCCAACTGAACCGATCACTGTCTTTAAATGGCCATGTTCGGCTACTTGGAGACCATTTGCAGCCAGCCAATGACAGAATTTTTATGGATCACAAAGCCTCATGATACTGGGCCCCAACTGTCTGCAACGGTCTGAAGAACATTCTGAGGAATTTGGGCGATCGCTTAGCCACCTAGATCACCTGACATGAATCCCATCGAACATTTAAGGGGCATAATGGAGAGGTCAACTTGTGCACAACATCCTGCACTGGCAACACTTTCGCTATTATGGATGGCTATAGTGGCAGCATGGCTCAATATTTCTGCAGGGGACTTCCAAACACTTGTTGAGTACATGCCTCATCGAGCTGCTGCCAGACGAAAGGAGTTCGACACGTTACGGTATATTGATAACTTTTACTTGTGGACCGTCTGACAGCAACTGAATAAAACACAGTTTTAGTGCCATACGCGTTTCGCCTTTATTTTCTGCAAGGCATCACCACTGGCAGGTTGCGTGGACAATTTCTTACATATTGCGCTCCTGTTGCATTTTTGTTGTTGTTCTTCTTGTTGTTGTTGTTGTTGTCGTCTTCAGTCCTGAGACTGGTTTGATGCAGCTCTCCATGCTACTCTATCCTGTGCAAGCTTCTTCATCTCCCAGTACCTACTGCAACCTACATCCCTCTGAATCTGCTTAGTGTATTCATCTCTTGGTCTCCCTCTACGATTTTTACCCTCCACACTGCCCTCCAATACTAAACTGGTGATCCTTTGATGCCTCGGAACGTGTCCTACCAACCGATCTCTTCTTCTAGTCAAGTTGTGCCACAAACTTCTCTTCTCCCCAATCCTATTCAATACCTCCTCATTAGTTACGTGATCTACCCACCTTATCTTCAGCATTCTTCTGTAGCACCACATTTCGAAAGCTTCTATTCTCTTCTTGTCCAAACTAGTTATCGTCCATGTTTCACTTCCATACATGGCTACACTCCATACAAATACTTTCAGAAACGACTTCCTGACACTTAAATCTATACTCGATGTTAACAAATTTCTCTTCTTCAGAAACGATTTCCTTGCCATTGCCAGTCAACATTTTATATCCTCTCTACTTCGACCATCATCAGTTATTTTACTCCCTAAATAGCAAAACTCCTTTACTACTTTAAGTGTCTCATTTCCTAATCTAATTCCCTCAGCATCACCCGATTTAATTTGACCACATTCCATTATCCTCGTTTTGCTTTTGTTGATGTTCATCTTATATCCTCCTTTCAAGACACTGTCCATTCCGTTCAACTGCTCTTCCAAGTCCTTTGCTGTCTCTGACAGAATTATAATGTCATCGGCGAACTTCAAAGTTTTTACTTCTTCTCCATGAATTTTAATACCTACTCCGAATTTTTCTTTTGTTTCCTTTACTGCTTGCTCAATATACAGATTGAATAACATCGGGGAGAGGCTACAACCCTGTCTCACTCCTTTCCCAACCACTGCTTCCCTTTCATGCCCCTCGACTCTTGTAACTGCCATCTGGTTTCTGTACAAATTGTAAATAGCCTTTCGCTCCCTGTATTTTACCCTTGCCACCTTCAGAATTTGAAAGAGAGTATTCCAGTTAACATTGTCAAAAGCTTCTTATGAATGCCAATTTGCGGTTTTTTTCCCCACATTCCACAGCACTATGAACTGAATGCTTGTTTTAATGCAATGTTTTTGAAGAACATTAAAACAAGCATTCAGTTCATAGTGCTGTGGAATGTGGGAAGAAAACCCGCAAATTGGCATTCATAAGAAGAATAACAACAACAAAAATGCAACAGGAGCGCAATATGTAAGAAATTGTTCGCGCAACCTGCCAGTGGTGTTGCCTTGCAGAAAATAAAGGCGAAACGCGTATGGCACTAAAACTGTGTTTTATTCAGATGCTGTCAGACGGTCCATAAGTAAAAGTTATCAATATACCGTAATATTACACGCAACTAAGGAAGACAGGACTACAAAAGTTGAAGATGTTCGACACGTTATTAGGAGGTATTCCATGACTTTTATCTTGTCGGTGCATACCGTGCGAGGCACAATGGCGCTATCCAAAATCGGCGTCGCTGGCCAGTGTGACCGAGCGGTTCTAGGCGCTTCAGTCTGGAACCGCGCGACCACAACGGTCGCGGGTTCGAATCCTGCCTCTGGCATGGATGTCTGTGATGTCCTTAGTTAGGTTTAAGTCATTCTAAGTTCTAGGGGACTCATGACCTCAGTTGTTAAGTCCCATAGTGCCCACAGCCATTTCAACATTGGCGTCGAGGCAACTGCGCTGTCCCAAGGGCGAAAAGTCAGGAAAAGTGTCAAACGAACGTCGCCAAAGGACCCGACAAAGCTAACAGGCATCTCGCGTACAGATAAATGACTTGAAAGACTTCTTATAATGACCAGCTTTGTTGGTAATGAGGCTGCTCTGTTCACCTGTGGTCCAGCGTCCCGAGCTTCAACTACGGGCTGTGGACGGGTGCGGCGGCAGCTGGTGGCGCTCCTGCGTTGGGCGGCGAGGACGCGCAGGAGAGGTTCCTGGAGGAGGCCTGGAGTGGCGCCAGCCGCGACCACAGCGCTGCCCAGCGGGTGGCTGGCGCCAGCGGACCGGCGGCGTGGACGCACACGCCCTGCGCCAAGAGGCTGTTCTGCGAGGCGCTGCTGTCGCAGTCGCACGACGCCGCGCTCTTCATGGAGAAGAGGATGGCCGCCTTCCTCGCGCTGTGAGTACCACGAGCCCTAACGTCCCGAGCGCACAGTTCTGCATCTATATACGTACTCCGCAAGCAACCGTTCAGTTCGTGCTGGGAGGTACCCTGTACCACCACTACTCATCCACCTTCCTGTTCAACTCACAAACAGAGAGACGGAAAAATGACTGTCTACAAGCCTTCATACGAGCCCTGATTACTCGTATCTTCAGGGTTCTTACGTCAAATGTATGTTGCCGGCGGTAGGATCGTTCTGAAGTCAGCTTCAAATGCGGTTTCTCAAAATTTTCTCAACAGCAGTCCCCCAAAAGAATGTCGCGTTCTGTCTGCTGAGCTCTGTTCACAAGCAGGTTGCACTCAGCCAACTGAGCAGCTAGAATAGTAACTGAGCTGACTGCGGCTGTGACTGTCTCTGTCTGCGACTGAGCGGACTGCCTGTGTCTGGCTGGGCCCTCCAGTTTGAGGTGGCGAGCTAAATACTTGCGTTGGCGGTACGTTGCTTGCGAGTTTGTCTTTGGCCTCTCTCCTGGTAGGTGTGCTTGATTCAGCGCCTATTATCAATCTTCTTGCAACTTCTTTGCTGACCGGTGTGCTGGCACAGCTTATGCCAGCACACAAAGTTCACCATTAGAAAAGACCAAGCTGAGTTTTGCACAAACTAAACTATGCTTTCTAAAACTGTGCTGTGCTGTTTTGTGGATAGAAGCTTCTCCATTTCAAGAAATTATATATATACATATGTTTCCATTCCATGATGTGATTTGAAGAGAAGTAATAAAATGAGCTCTAACATGGAAATTAAGCATTTCCGCACACATGTCCACATAACATCTTTTCTTTATTTGTGTGTGAGGAATGTTTCCTGAAAGTTTGGCTGTACCTTTTTGTATCACCCCATATATATATATATATATATATATATATATATATATATATATATATATAGATGGCGTTGGCGGTGCGTTGCTTGCGACTTTGTCTTTGGCCTCTCTCCTGATAGGTGTGCTTGATTCATCGCCTATTATCGATCTTCTTGCAACTTCTTTGCTGACCGGTGTGCTGGCACAGCTTATGGCAGCAATAGCCGTGGTGAGGTAAGTTTGTATCGGGACAGATTTCCAGAACGAAGGTGTCCCGACAGGAAGACGTTCGAAGCAATTGATCGGCGTCTTAGGGAGCACGGAACATTCCAGCCTATGACTCGCGACAGGGGAAGACCTAGAACGACGAGGACACCTGCAATGGACGAAGCAATTCTTCGTGCAGTTGACGATAACCCTAATGTCAGCGTCAGAGAAGTTGGTACTGTACAAGGTAACGTTGACCACGTCACTGTATGGAGAGTGCTACGGGAGAACCAGTTGTTTCCGTACCATGTACAGCGTGTGCAGGCACTATCAGCAGCTGATTGGCCTCCACGGGTACACTTCTGCGAATGGTTCATCCAACAATGTGTCAATCCTCATTTCAGTGCAAATGTTCTCTTTACGGATGAGGCTTCATTCCAACGTGATCAAATTGTAAAGTTTCACAATCAACATGTGTTGGCTGACGAGAATCCGCACGCAATTGTGCAATCACGTCATCAACACAGGTTTTCTGTGAACGTTTGGGCAGGCATTGTTGGTAATGTCTTGATTGGGCCCCATGTTATTCCACCTACGCTCAATGGAGCACGTTATCATGATTTCATACGGGATACTCTACCTGTGCTGCTAGAACATGTGCCTTTACAAGTACGACACAACATGTGGTTCATGTACGATGGAGCTCCTGCACATTTCAGTCGAAGTGTTCGTACGCTTCTCAACAACAGATTCGGTGACCGATGGATTGGTAGAGGCGGACCAATTCCATGGCCTCCACGCTCTCCTACCCTCAACCCTCTTGATTTTCATTTATGGGGGCATTTGAAAGCTCTTGCCTACGCAACCCCAGTACCAAATGTAGAGACTCTTCGTGCTCGTATTGTGGGCGGCTGTGATACAATACGCCATTCTCCACGGCTGCATCAGCGCATCAGGGATTCCATGCGACGGAGGTGGATGCATGTATCCTCGCTAACGGAGTACATTTTGAACAATTCCTGTAACAAAGTGTTCGAAGTCACGCTGGTACGTTCTGTTGCTGTGTGTTTTCATTCCATGATTAATGTGATTTGAAGAGAAGTAATAAAAAACCGTTCAAATGGCTCTGAGCACTATGGGACTCAGCATCTGAGGTCATAAGTCTCCTAGAACTTAGAACTACTTAAACCTAACTAATCTAAGGACATTACACACATCCATGCCCGAGGCAGGATTCGAACCTGCGACCGTAGCGGTCGCGCGGTTCCAGACTGAAGAGAAGTAATAAAATGAGCTGTAACATGGAAAGTAACCGTATCCGGACACATGTCCACATAACATATTTTCTTTCTTTGTGTGTGAGTAATGTTTCCTGAAAGTCTGGCCGTACCTTTTTGTGACACCCTGTATATATTAATGGGCTCCCTTATGAATGAATTTCTTCGATTTTGTGACTTCTACCTGACTATAAAATAATGGGTGAAATTGCTAGGAGTGAAACGACAATCAATGACATTCCTATTCTTGGTTATCACAAATATTTGGCCGTTTTATCGTAAAATATCTCGATTTCCGAGCGTATTGTTAGGCTGGAACCCAACAGTACAGCTTGAACTGTTGCCAATGAAACGAGCGGAAATGACATTTATATTCCTTGCTTGCCACAAATGTTTGGTTGTTTATATTTGAGTATGTCGCAGTTTACGAGGGTGTCGCTAGGCAGGAGACTAAGAGAACAGATAAAAATTGTATTGCAAATCTATATACTCACAAGGGAAATTCCCCATCGCACCCACGAAAGATTTAATGATAAGATGGCCCAGTGGAAAAACATCATAAACTGAACTGTTTCTATAAAATCGTTTGAGGGAGAGGGTATTTTGCCATATGGGTATTATGCAAAACTTCATTATCTACTGTTTTATTCCACAAAATACAGAATTTTTTTTATGAGAGAATGTAATTTTCAAAGACCAGGCACAGCTGGTGAAACAAGAAATATTATGGATTTAGGAACAACATAAGTGAAGACATTATTCGTTTATTTTTGTATATAGGATGTGCTTTTTCATAAGCTATTGACCTAATTTTTCCTCAGTTCCTCACTTAATAGACCACTGTTTGAGAATTCTCTTGCAATTACATCTCCACAATATGTTAGTGAGGTGACATTGGTGAGGTGTTTTGGCAAAAGAAGCAAATTTGTACATGGCAACAATAGAAACGTGTAGGGTTTACTCAAAGTTTTCCACTCATGACGCTTCCCTGAAAGTTACAAATGGTTAAGAAGCCAGGCAAAAATAAATCCCTGTATTTTTTTTTTTTTTTGCATTTTCAGCGGAGATCTTCTTAGTTAGTTACCAAAGCAGAGGTGAATGTAGATCTTTTTGAAAGGTCAGCATGCAAGTGTAAGTGTGGAAGAGCTCCACTTAATATTTACAAAAAATTTGTGTATAGGTTTCAGTTCACAAGACATTGTGCTCGGCATTTCCCCTACAGCACCTGCCCAGCCGGCACGGTAGCTCAGCGTTTTCGGTCAGAGGGTTTAGCTACCCTCTGTAATAAAAAAAACTGAGTGGACGGATCAATTAACAATCTGAACGGGTGTCATCTGACGTGCGCCACGAACAAATTCAACGAACAACATAGAACAAAAAGAGGTAAAAGAAAGGGTCAGCTTGACGGATTATCGTCCTACTGGCCAGTGTTCGATTCCCGGCTGGGTCGAGGAATTTTCTCCGCTCAGGGACTGGATGTTGTGTTGTCTTCATCATCATTTCACCCCCATCTGGCGCGCAGGTCGCCCAATGTGGCGTCCAATGTAATAAGACCTGCACCACGGCGGCTGGACCTGCCCCGCAAGAGGCCTCCCGGCCAATGACGCCAAACGCTCGTTTCCATTTTACCTGCCTGTGCCCCCACCACTTTGACTCTCAGCTTGCATGCCCTGCCGACTGCGGATCCAGCGGTCACATTATTCTGCACCCATTCTGCCTGGGCCTCAAAACTGAATGGCACCTCACACGGTGTAAGCACATAATTAAAACAACAAATAAAGGTTCACTCTCTTGTACTGGCTGTATCCTCTCTTGAAGGGTGAAGGATTTGCCATGCAATGCGAACTCCTCCTCTGCCACCAGCTCATACTTCTGGTCATACTGTATGGCTCAAGCCTGTGGCGCCAGACACAACCCTCCTAAACCTACAACGCCTCCAGAACAAAACTTTCCAGATCATTTCAGGTGCTAACTGGTACATCCAAAACGCACTTGCTTATGAGACTAATTGAACCAGCCCACCATTTACTCACTCATAAAGCATAAATCAAATTTTTTAATAATTACAGGCATCGCCCCACCTCGTCATTCAACATTTGGGCCAAAAACCATCTGAATCTTCCCACAAACGACCAAAATTAACACCTATGCGCCACATTAAGCCCGTTTTACACGAGCGATTTTCTGGTCGAAAGGGATTACTCGAAGTGCATGCACCTTTCGTGTCTGGGTTTAAACCAGCAACCAACCACGATGTGAGTGTACCTATAGTTGTCAATGATCTATAGGTTTTGCCAAGTGCAGAGTTCTAAGTTTCTGAGTATGCTGCACATGCACAGAGACAAGGGACTATGGCAATGGCTGCTAACAGTGTAAGTTAGGATGAGCTCACTATTATTATAGAAATGTATTTTGGGTTTTCGTGTCTTCTTAATCTTTCTAGTCTGCTCTGATTTCGCGGCACGTTGGAGAGTTACACAAGGTCGTTGGTATTTTTTCCTACCTACCAGTGTCCTTCTACAGGAGACGTGAAACATGCGAAATCAGAGAAAATACCTACACTATGCATAAATAAAAACATGAACAGTGGAAAAATAAGTTTCGTCGTTATATGACACTTCGCAAGAAAAAAGATACAAAGGATAAAGGAAAAGGACGCTATTTACTGCGTTGTACGTATTGTCTGATGTGTTTGCAAGCACATATTTTCTCGACCAAATAAATGTACACACATCAAAAAGTTTTGCGTCACGCCGGTTTCCAGAACTCCTGAAGATAGAAGCTGACTGTGGATATCGTATCACAGACACAGTCCCTTTGACTGTTCAGAGATGTCACTAAACCCACACAAAATGTAAAGAGCCTATTAGACGTAGGGGGTCCGACAACCGACCAGTTCCAGTCATTCCACCAGGAAGGAGGTATACGGCTCGCGTAGTCTGTAGTTCAACCATGCCTAGACGGTCAATAGCACGGTTTGATCGCGCCCGCATTGTTACATTGTGCCAGGAAGGGCTCTCAACAAGGGAAGTGTCCAGGCGTCTCGGAGTGAACCAAAGCGATGTTGCTCGGACATGGAGGAGATACAGGGAGACAGGAACTGTCGATGACATGCCTCGCTCAGGCCGCCCAGGGACTACTGATGCATTGAATGACCACTTCCTACGGATTATGGCTCAGAGTAACCCTGACAATAACGCTACCATGTTGAATAATGCTTTTCGTGCAGCCACCGAATGCCAAGTTACGACTCAAATGTGCGCAGTAGGCTGCATGTTGCGCAATTTCACTTCCGATGTCCACGGCGAGGTCCATCTTTCCAGCCACGACACCGTGCAGTGCAGTGCGGTACACGTAGGCCGAACAACATGCTGAATGGACCCCTCAGGATTGGCATCACGCTCTCTTCACTGATGAGCCTCGCATATGCCATCAAACGGACAATCTTCGGAGACGTGTTTGGAGGCAATCTCGTGAGGCTGAACGCCTTACACAGTCTGCCCAGCGAGTGCAGCAAGGTGGAGGTCCCCTGCTGTTTTCGGGTGGCATTGTGTGGGTCCGACATATGCCGCTGGTGATCATGGAAGGCGCCGTAACGGTGGTGCGATACGTGAATACCGTCCTCCGACCGATGGTGCAACGATATCGGCAGCATATTGGCGAGGCATTCGTCTTCATGGGCGACAATCGCGCCCCCATCGCTACATCTTGTGAATGACTTCCTTCAGGATAAGGGCATCGCTCGACTAGAGTGGCCAGCATGTTCTGCAGATATGAACCCTATCGAACATGGCTGGGATAGATTGAAAAGGGCTGTTTATGGACGTCGTGACCCACCAACCACTCCGAATCGCCGTTGAGGAGTGGGACAATCTGGACCATCAGTATCCAGAATGAGATTTGCACTCTGCAGTGGAGTGTTCGCTGATATGAACGTTCGTGGCAGGTTAAAACTGTGTGCCGGACCGAGACTCGAACTCCCGACATTTTCCTTTCGTGGGCAAGTGCTCTACTGGACCAACAGTGCCTTGATGAACTTGACGATAGTATGCCACGATGAATAGAGGCATGCATCAATGCAAGAGGACGTGCCACTGGATATTAGAGGTACCGGTGTGTACAGCAATCTGGACCACCATCTCTGAAAGTCTCGCTGTATGGTGGTACAACATGCAATGCGTGGTTTTCAGGAGCAAAAAAGAGGGCGGAGATGATGTTTATGTTGATCTCTATTCCAATTTTCTGTACAGGTTCCGGAACTCTCGTAACCGAGGTGATGCAAAACCTTTTTTGATGTGTGTATGTGTGCTGATATGTTGGATGACTTACTATTCTTTCAGTTCTGAGGGGTGTAGAGAATTTACCACACGACCTATACAAAGAACTTCCACTATGCATTCTGCTTTGGTCATTAATAAAGTCTATTGTCATTGTTTGTTGCTATACTTCGATATTTATGGAAAAAGAACAGTCTCTCGTAACCTCGCTTTCGCCATTCAGCTACCATACTGCACAGCAGACAGCTCTCGCAACACCACCAGTTTACTGCTGACTTGAAACGAAAATGATTACTCAGAACAGACGAGACTCAGTACGGCAATAAGACGCCAGAGGCGCTGCAGTAATGCGCTTGTCTCGAGTAGCCACCTGATAAGGAGACAGCACGAGCGTGGGCTCGGGGATTTGTCCGAAATTTTGTGTGGTTAAAGAGGATCCCTAACACCTCACGTGGTTAAAATATTAGGACGCACTACCCGGAAAATCCCGGGAAAAATCGATCCAAAGTTTCTTAGGTGCCTTATGAGTATAAAATGTTAGTCCGTTGCCGAGCCGCCGTCTGACCTAGATGTTACGGCGGCACTGTAGCTCAGCGTGTTCGGTCAGAGGGTTAGCTGCCCTCTATAATAAAAAACTGAGTTAATTGACCAATAACGAACTTCAATGGGCGTCAGGGAACGTCCGCCACAAACAATTGCAAAGAACTATAACGAACAAAATGAGATTTTTTTTTTAAAAAAAAGGTGTTTAGTGTCGCGCTCTTACGCCAGAGATCTCGGGTTCTATTCCTCCTCTGGCACTTTTTTTCTTCTGTTTCATTTTCTTTTGTTATTCCACCAGTTATTCAGAAAGTTTCCCAAACCTACATTATCTTTAACAAATTAGTTACATTATTGAATAAAAATTATTTTCTTTTTGTCCAACAACACAATTCATGGCGGTGGGTTTTCCATTTTTCATTGTAAAGTCTATGAGGAGAATCATTGGGTTTTTAATCAGAATAACAAATTCGATTGGGAAACATTCAATTTTTATACATATAATAATTATAAACAAGAACTGCAGAGGTAATTATCGTAAAAACAAACGAAGCAATAATTTTTGCGACATCTTGCGCAACATATAAAAGCAGATTCTTTACAATCACAGGGCGTTTGCAATAAATCTGTACAAAAATATGCTCCATTAACATATACGAGAATGTTTTGAGTTTCTGATAATTCTGAGGTAAACCAGGCATATTGAATCATGTCTCGGATTATTGGTGACGATAACTGATGGTGAATTATAGAATGAATTTTTATACAGTCTTCCCGGAAATTAATTTCACAATTCTCCTGTAACAATGCGCTGCAGTTTTGCAAGCAACAAAAGAAAAAAAAAAAAAAAAAAAAAAAGAAGTTTTGGAGGAGGAATCGAACCCAAGACCTCTAGGTAAGGGTCCGACCGCTAACCATGTAGGCCAGACGGCGGATCGGCAATGGACTAACATTTTATACTCATAAGGCACTTAATAAACTTTGGATCGATTTTTCTCTGGATTTTCCGAGTAGTGCGTCCTAATATTTTAACCACGAGAGGTGTTAGGGGTCCTCTTTAACCACACAAAATTTCGGACAAATCCCGGACCCCACGGTTGTGCCGTCTCCTTGTGAGACAAGAGAGTCGATCGTGTGAAAGAGGCTTTAGGGAGTAATAACACACACAAACGCCAAACACAAACATTTACAAGGGACACACACGCACACGTCTGCAGCTCCCATTTTCATGAACTATGGAGTCAGATGGGCACAGCCCAGTGGCGTTTCCAAAATTCGAAACCCAATCATCGCGTCATCTTCACCCGTGGCTGGATAGCGTCCCCCCTCCCCCCCCCCAACCTCCCTCCCTCCACCTAACCTGGAGGAATGTGGGTGAACTCTCTCCCCTTCCCTTAGTTGTCTTCCTCGCTTCCCCGCCATCTGCGCTTTCCTTCCACTTCCGCTCGCCTTGTGCCCGCCCCGCTTCACACGCCTGTTTGCACGACATCTAATTGCCGATCCACTGCCCCATCTGAACAATGCCGCCTCGTTTCTCGCCGGCGCACGTCTGAGACGAGCAGACAGCGAACAAAAGTGGCTAATGACGCCGCTGGGAGCCTTTCACACAAACGGGAATAGTTTCAGAACCATTACTTTTTTGAGTGACGTGTCCAGAGTGTATGGAAATTAGTAAATACGACCACACACGCAGCGGCAAACTTGAGAAGCATGCATGTGCATTCCTCCACACTGCACAAGCAATTACTTTGTGCTTCAAATAACTGGAGTTCGGACAGCGACAGTTCGCTGCTTTCTGGACTCCAAGCCACTGTGAAGTGCATGGCACAGGGTACTTTCCACTGCACCGGTTACTGGGGCAAATTCCTGTTCCATTCACGTCTGGAGTTCGGGAACAATGATTGTTTACATGCCTCTGTGTATGCTGTAATTACTCTAGTCTTATCTTCACGATCCCTATGTGAGGGCCCGCATCTCGTGGTCGTGCGGTAGCGTTCTCGCTTCCCACGCCCGGGTTCCCGGGTTCGATTCCCGGCGGGGTCAGGGATTTTCTCTGCTTCGTGATGGCTGGGTGTTGTGTGCTGTCCTTAGGTTAGTTAGGTTTAAGTAGCTCTAAGTTCTAGGGGCCTGATGACCGTAGCAGTTAAGTCCCATAGTGCTCAGAACCATTTGAACCCTATGTGAGGGATAAGTAGGGGGTTGTAGTATATTCCTAGAGTCATCATTTAAAGCCGGTCCTCGCAAGTTTGTTAGTAGACTTTCGCGGGATAGTTACCGTCCAAGAGTCTGTCAGTTCAGTTCCTTCAGTATCCCTGTGACACTCTCCCATGGCTTAATCAAACCTGTGACCATTTGTGCTGCCCTTCTCTGTATACCCGTCAGTCCTATTTGGTATGGGTCCCACACACTTGAGCAGTATTCTAGAACCGGTCGCATGAGCGATTTGTAAGGAATCTCCTTTGCAGACTTCCCCAGTATTCTACGATAAACCGAAGTCTACTACCTGCTTTACCCACGACTGAACCTACGTGATTTTCTTTCCATTTCATATCCCTACAAAGTGTTACAGTCATGTATCTTGTATGAGTTGGTCCATTCATACTGTAATCAAAGTCTTATATTTCTGAATATTTAAGGCAACCTGCCAGTCTGTGCACCACTTTCAAATCTTATCAAGGTCTGACTGAATATTTGTGCAGCATTTTCAGACACTATTTCAGTACAGATAACTGTGTTATCTGCGAAAACTCTGAGGTCATTATTATTACCTGCAAACTCATTAATATACAACATTAACAGCAAGATTAAAGGTTTTTTAAATTACCGCTACCAGTCACAAACTTTGTTAACTATTGTATTATTTATTTATTTTGCGACATGTTTCGAGGGAATACCTCATCTTCAGGCTAAATGGCATTACAAAAACAATTTCACAATATGATCGTACTGATGTTACATAGTCTTTTCATTAATGCTGTGGTTATCCTGTGGAAGAAGAGAAAACTTAGTAATTGCTACACCAAGAAGAAATGCAGATGATAAGTGGGTATTCATTGGACAAATATATTATACTAGAACTGACATGTGATTACATTTTCAATGGGTGCATCGATCCTGAGAAATCAGTACCCAGAACAACCACCTCTGGCCGCAATAACGGCCTTGATACGCTTGGGCATTGAGTCAAACAAAGCTTGGATGGCGTGTACAGGTACAGCTGCCCATGCAGCTCCAACACGATACCACAATTCGTCAAGAGTAGTGACTAGAGTATTGTGACGAGCCAGTTGCTCGGCCACCATTGACCAGACGTTTACAGTTGGTCAGAGATCTGGAGAATGTGCTGGCCAGGGCAGTAGTCGAACATTTTCTGTATCCAGAGAGGCCCGTACAGGACCTACAACATGCGGCCGTGCATTATCCTGCTGAAATGTAGGGTTTCGCAGGGATCGTATGAAGGGTAGAGCCACGGGTCGTAACACATCTGAAATGCAACGTCCACTGTTCAAAGTGTCGTCAATGCGAACAAGAGGTGATCGAGACGTGTAACCATTGGCACCCCATACCATCACGCCGGGTGATAACGTCAATATGGCGATGACGAATACACGCTTCCAATGTGCGTTCACCGCGATGTCGCCAAACACGGATGCGAACATCATGATGCTGTAAACAGAACCTGGATTCATTCGAAAAAAAGACGTTTTGCCATTCGTGCACCCAGGTTCATCGTCGAGTACACGGTCGCAGGCGCTTCTGTCTGTGATGCAGCGTCAAGGGTAACCGCAGCCATGGTCTCAGAGTTGATAGTCCATGCTGCTGCAAACATCGTCGAACAGAAACGTGATGGTACGCATTTCTCCTCCTTACACGAGGCATCCCAGCAACGTTTCACCAGGCAACGCTGGTCAGCTGCTGTTTGTGTACGAGAAATCGGTTGGAAACTTTTCTCATGTCAGCACTTTGTAGGTGTTGCCACTGGCGCCAACCTTGTGTGAATGCTCTGAAAAGCTAATCATTTGCATATCACAGCATCTTGTTCCTGTCGGTTGAATTTCGCGTCTGTAGCACGTCATCATCGTGGTGTAGCAATTTTAATGGCCAGTAGTGTATTTCTTGAGGCGGTCACAGTCGAAAAATAGCCGAAATGGCTTCCAGCAGCAAGAGTCCCAACACACTTCTCTGGGTCATACCTAAAGTAACTTCTACATCTGTCGATGGCTGTCTGCATCCAAGATACGAGTAATATGCAGCGTCCTCCATACCAAAATATCATCTGTGCAGTCACAAGTACCGCTTGATGCTCCGTATGATCGTAGTTACGATGTTAAGCCTAGATGTGCCACTGAGCCAAATGCTTTTTGGAAAGCTAGAAAGACTGACTATACCTTCCTGCCTTGATTCGTGGCTTTCAGAATGTCATGTGAGAAAAGTACGAGTTGATTTTTACATAATCTATGTTTCCGGAATCCAATCTGGTTGGCATAGAGGAGGTAATTCTATTGAAGATAAGGCCCGAAAATAGTAGATAATATACACTCCTATGAAACTTCCTGGCAGATTAAAACTGTGTGTCGGACCGAGACTCGAACTCGGGACCTTTGCCTTTCGCGGGCAAGTGCTCTACCAACTGAGCTACCCAAGCACGACTCACGCCCCGTCCTCACAGCTTTAATTCCGCCAGTACCTCGTCTTTTACCTTCCAAACATCACAGAAGCTCTCCTGCGAACCTTGCAGAACTAAAACTCCTGGAAGAAAGGATATGCCACAGAAGGTAGGATACGAGATACTGGCGGAATTAAAGCTGTGAGGACGGGGCGTCAGTCGTGCTTGTGTAGCTCAGTTGGTAGAGCATTTGCCCGCGTAAGGGAAAGGTCCCGAGTTCGAGTCTCGGTCCAGCACACAGTTTTAATCTGCCAGGAAGTTTCATATCAGTGCACACTCCGCTGTAGAGTGAAAATTTCATTCTAGTAATATACACTCTTGTTGAAAGGGAAAGGTACATGTAACACGGAACTTCTGTTCCGATGCGTGTTACAGCAACTCAAACACAAACGCCGATTTACTACAAAAATAGGATATGGCCTAAACACGCGAGTTGCGAAAATTCTCAAAAATGTACGTTTGTTCACGTTGATAAACACTGAAATCCTAAGTGAACGATTCTTTGAACAGTAAGTTCAAGATAAGATCAATCAGAAACGCCGATTTATTGGTTCAAATGGCTCTAAGCACTATGGGACATAACATCTGAGGTCATCAGTCCCCTAGACTTAGAAATATGTAAACCTAACTAACGTAAGGACATCACACACATCCATGGCCGAAGCAGGATTCGAGCCTGCGATCGTAGCAGCCGCGTGGTTCCGGACTGAAGCGCCTAGAACCGCTCGGCCACAGCGGCCGGCTGCTGATTTATTACGAAATAAGTTATACACAACACTTGTAACTTATGAAATCTCTAAAAAAACGTATGTTTGCAAGCTTCCGAAAGATCTTAAAAACATTTTTTTATCCTGGTAACTGTACAATGGAAGTAGAAAAAGACTGTTATTGAACGAACACACGGTTGCCAAGAGTTTCTAAATAACTGAATTTTTATTTGCAATTGACTATAGATATTCAACAATTAATGTCTGTATTTCGATATGTGTCACTGCAGTTTATGTGTTCTCACTATTTTCTGGCGTAATCAATTTGTTGTTGTGTTGATCACGGTGATAATTTGTTGTTGTGTTGATCACGGTGATGATGTTGACATTAGGGCGCTCAACGGCATGCTTATGAACTCAAAACACGCGTCTTGTGGTTTGAGTCATGTCTGATCTCACAGGTGAAATTGCTGCGACTTTCCGCAGGAACAGACATGAGAAGATTCTTCAAGAAGTCTCGCTATGTAGACACAAATATGTCGTTCTATATTTAAATGCTCCGATTGTTTGTAAAGGCGACTTTTATGCCACGCTGACTATTGACTTAAAGGGATATCGACTTAAACGAAAAACAGGCTCGAGTTTTTCATCCACATCCTATCGACTTTATCGCCCCAGCTCTTTAGGTAGAAGGAGAAAATTTTAAGATACATGTTATATCATTGCTTTTGGTACCTCACAGGGTTGACAAGCATCCAGCCAAGCATAGGGTTGACCTTATGCCAGCATATATACTGGAGAACCAAAGGAACTGGTACACCTGCCTGACAGCCATGTTTAAAACTGAAAAATAAGAAACAGACCACATGCAATCGATTTTTTGTAATTTTCTTTCACGGCACTGAAGTTCAGAACTCAAGTATCAATCAAGCGAAGCGGTCGACACAACTCTCAAAAATTTGGAAGAAAAAAGACTTTGAAGTTTTCCGAGGGCCTTCAGTAGCCTGATGTCAGTTCAGTTTTCCGACGAGCACCGTGGATCTGCAGTAGGAAGCTCGTCTACCTCGTCCGAGGTATTTTAAACATATTCTACGAGGATTTCCGCGAAGCGCAAAAAACATAAAGGTGGGTAAAAATCAGTAGCGCTGCAGAATGGTAATCATCAGACGGGCGGTTCGAGTCTCGCTCGGGTTATTATTATTTTTGTGTTTTTCTCTTCACTTAGAGTATCTACATTATATAAATATAAAATTTGTTAAATATATGCTAATTAATACATATCTGTCATTTTTCTGAAAAATGCACTCACTCTTGTTTCTAATTATATACCGCGTACAAAAATCCGGTTTTCATCGCAGATATAAACTCTTAATTACTGTTCTTTTATAACAGATTGTGCACTGTCCTGGAATTACCGTCTATGAGTGTCCAAGTATCTAGCCCTGATAAAACGCTCAGGCGTCGCCCCAACCTAGTACAAATCGAGAAAGAAAATATAAATACAACGAATTGCTGATAATTTATGGAGAGCAATAGATGTCAGCGTAATCTCTCATAAGATAACAGGTTCTTGGAAACACTGTAATAGCAGTTCAGAAAACAATCAGCACTCGTTTAACTGATCGAATAGGTAGATAATGTTTCCAACACTATAATATTATGCCGGTCTCATGGATCCTTTTTGAATTAAGCCCATAAATAATTACAGAGATCATTAGCACACCGCAAACGAGTGTATCGTATAAAGTACTGGTCAATTCTAGTGTCTTAGTATGAAGGCTTTCACGACCGGATGAATTGCTAGACAGTTTTATCTGGGACGAGATTACGATCGATAGTTAAGTTTTATCTCTGACAAAGATTATCTCTGCATATCACGTGTAACTCTGGTCACGCCCACTTTCTACGATATATAAGTCGCTCTCAGACGTCCGACCCGTCAGTCGGCAAGACTCACCGGAGGAGAAACACCCCTCTGAAGATGTCCAGCGCAGCTCTGGACGAAACGTTAGGAGCTGAACAGTTTCATGGACCACGACCTTACATCCCGGAAGGTTTACCAGAAGATAATTCTAGTGTCTGATTCCACTCGTTGGCTTTGAGCAATGACGTCATACAAAAGGGAGAGACGCTACATAGAGGCAGTCTTTGAAAGCAACTGATCGTATTCATAAACAAACGAACGTAGCCTACGATAAAATTACAAACACAGTTCACTTGATTAATTACTTGGCCACAAATTATACCGACAAGAATTAAAGGTATCGAAAATAAATAAGAATAGAAAACGAGAAGTATCCATGACTCAAATAAATTATTATCGTAATTTATGCGAGTAAGAAAAACACAGAGAACCTTTAAATCCAGCACAGCATAGCGCATGGTGAAGTCATAATATTATGAATCGGCGTTAACTTTTAATACTAATTATTAAATCTAGCAGGACGAGTACACAAGCGACCTAAATTGACAAAAAGTAGGGTCCAACAAATTCTGGAATCTGTAACTGGAACTGGCCTATATAGAATATTCTAGTTACCGATACCATTCATTCCACGGTTCGTTATTTAGATCGTTTTAATAACAGTGTGTGCGCTAAAGTGTCACAGGATTTCTGCATATGGTACTGCTATCTTCATTATTATGAAAAAGAGAAAAATTTGGAAGCTGTAACTATAGTATTTAATAGTTTTTCGTAGTGGTTGCGTATACGTAGCGCCTTTCCTTTGGGAATGACGTCATTGCTCAAAGCCGACGCGTGGAATCTGACACTGGAATTTATCCCGAAGTACTATTAATGAAAATTATACTTTATAGTCGTACTCAACCACGTAATATTGACATATCGTAAATCGTTACTCCGATAATAACAACGTTGCGCTTATCATTAAATTATTTTACTTAATTAATCCTAATTCTTAATTATAGCGCTTACGCATTCCAAAATGTACAAAAAGATTCTGAATTTAATTATTTCTATAAAGCAGTTGGCGTCTCAGGTCAAAAATGTATTTCTTACTGCGAAAATAAACAACAGTTATTTGCATTCTGTGATCAGGGATACCTCTGCTAATGAAGCTTATAGTATTTTGTACTAAATCATAATTCTTTCGTAAGTTAACCTTTGCGTATTGGTTTATAATTCTCAATATTTTTAACTGTATCTCCAATGTCACCGTTGATGTATATCAACGCCCGTGAGCAGCTGACGGTATTAATATAATTCTTATTTCGTTCTAGACGGCTGCAGGTCATCAATGGTGTCTGTTCTTTCGGACATTTTCATATTATTGACTTTACGATATTCTCCAAAGTCTTGGAATCGCTGGTACCGATATCTTGCCAGTGTCGAAGTCGATAACGGCCAAAAATGATCGAGATTCTCGATTCCCGGATCGGATAAACTGTCTATAACAACTAAATTCCGCCCGAACATGCCATGAAGAACTATCAGGTCCTACCGACCGCCATGTCATCCTTGGGCGACAGGCATCACTGGACGAGCACGTGATCTGCACACCGCTCTGCCGGCCGTCGTCAGTTATTGTGAACGGAGCCGCTGCTTCTCGATCAAGTAGCTCCTCAGTTTGCCTCACAAGGGCTGAGTGCACCCCGCTCGGTTGTCACCCATGCATGTGCTTACCCAGCCCCACAGCGCTTAATTTCGGTGATCTGATGGGAACCGGTGTTATCACTGCCGCAAGACTGTTGGCATAAACTGACTGTATACATAATTAAGTTTGTACGGAGCTCTCAATGCGCGAGTCCTAGTCACACCTGGTCCTTTTTCTTTCGGCATAAAAAAAAAAAAGAAAAAGAGTCACGGCACCAATATTGTAGCAGGTGAAAACATAAAAAATTGCATTACTGGCCATTAAAATTGCTACACCAAGAAGAAATGCAGATCATAAACGGGTATTCATTGGACAAACATATTATACTAGAACTGACTTGTGTTTATATTTTCACGCAATTTGGGTGCATAGATCCTGAGAAATCAGTACCCAAACAACCACCTCTGGCCGTAATAATGGCCTTGATACGCCTGGGCATTGAGTCAAACAGAGCTTGGATGGCGTTTACAGGTACTGCTGCCCATGCAGATTCAACACGATACCACAGTTTATCAAGAGTAGTGACTGGCGTATTGTGACGAGCCAGTTGCTCGGCCACCATTGACGAGACGTTTTCAATTGGTGAGAGACCCGGAGAATGTGCTGGCCAGGGCAGCAGTCGAACATTTCCTGTATCCAGAAAGGCCCGTACAGGACCTGCAACATGTGGTCGTACATTATCCTGCTGAAATGTAGGGTTCCGCGGGGATCGAATGAAGGGTAGAGCCACGGGTCGTAACACATCTGAAATATAACGTCCACTGTTGAAAGTGCCGTCAATGCGAGCAAGAGGTGACAGAGATGTGTAACCAATGGCACCCCATACCATTACGCCGGGTGATACGCCAGTATGGTGATGGCGAATACACGCTTCCAATGTGCGTTCACCGCGATGTTGCCAAACACGGATGCGACCATCATGATGCTGTAAACAGAACCTGGATTCATCCGAAGAAATGACGTTTTGCCATTCGTACACCCAGGTTCGTCGTTGAGTACACCATCGCAGGCGCTCCTGTCTCTGATGCAGCGTCAAGGGTAACCGCAGTGATGGTCTCCGAGCTGATAGTCCATGCTGCTGCAAACGTAGTCGAACTGTTCGTGCAGATGGTTGTTGTCTTGCAAACGTCCCCATCTGTTAACTCGGGGATCGATACGTGGCTGCAGCCGGCCGGAGTGGCCGAGCGGTTAAAGGCGCTACAGTCTGGAACCGCAAGACCGCTACAGTCGCAGGTTCGAATCCTGCCTCGGGCATGGATGTGTGTGATGTCCTTAGGTTAGTTAGGTTTAAGTAGTTCTAAGTTCTAGGGGACCACAGCAGTTGAGTCCCATAGTGCTCAGAGCCATTTGAACCATTTTAACGTGGCTGCAGGATCCGTTACAGCCATGCGGATAAGATGCCTGTCATCTCGACTGTTAGTGATACGAGGCCGTTGGGATCCAGCACGGCGTTCCGTATTACCCTCCTGAACCTACCGATTCCGTATTCTGCTAACAGTAATTGGATCTCGACCAACTCGAGCAACAATGTCGCGATACGATAAACCGCAATCGCGATAGCCTACAATCCGACCCTTATTAAAGTCGGAAACGTGATGGTACGCATTTATCCTCCTTACACGAGGCATCACAACAACGTTTCACCAGGCAACGCCGGTCAACTGCTGTTTGTGTATGAGAAATCGCTTGGGAACTTTCCTCATGTCAGCACGTTGTAGGTGTCGCCACCGGCGCCAACCTTGTGTAAATGCTCTGAAAAGCTGATTATTTGCACATCACAGCATCTTCTTCCTGTCGGTTAAATTTCGCGTCTGTAGCACGTCATCTTCGTGGTGTAGCAAATTTTGGCCAGTAGTGAAACTATGACTCGCATACTATTCGTGTACATGTACTAGTCACACCGAGAAGAAATGAGAGATGGCGTTCAAAGGCGGAGATAGGAGCCAGGCGATAGCGAAACGGGACCTCCTGCCGCCGTTTATCAACAGAGGACCACTCCCGCGAGCAGGCAGCTCCGTGAGGGGGCATCGAACCGAGGCGAAGCGGCCTTGCCAAGTGGGTCGCCCGGTTTCTCCAGGTATCGCAACAGGTCTGCGCCACGCACGCGCAGTCCAGATATCGCAACAGGCTGGCGCTCACCCGCGCGGCGAGCGGCCTTGAGCAGCCGTCACTCAGCCGGTTCGCCGGTCGACTCTCCGCATTCCGAGCCGGGCAGGTTCTGCAGCACATCCGTGTCCGTGTCGAAGCGGGGTGCGATCGCGGCCCGCCAGGTTCAGCCCGGCTCTGCTCATGAATTTGGTAATGTGGCCCCCATACGCTCGCCGCCCAAATTAGTTGCTTTTCGCGCTTCCGCTGAAACATCCTGGCAGATTAAAATTGTCTGACGGACCGGGACTCAAACACGTTACCTCGTTTCGCGGGCAACTGATATTATTTAGAAAAAAAGGAGATACTTATCAGTGAATAAATACGCTATCTGGTCAAAATCAATTATCAGCACGTGTTAAGTACGCCCATACCTTGTTCCCAAAGAAAAGAAAGTAAAGCGTATGGCTGGAAACCGAGAGAATCTCGATCGCACCACGCATTTTTTCATTCTTCTTCTTAACCTAGCCTCAACGACGTGAGCAGTCGCCAGAAGCAACACGTGCTGCAGCTGAAGGTCCAATTTCCCCCACTTGATAACTGGGATAGGCCAAAGTGGCATGCAACTGGAAGACTTGCACCAGGCCATTTAGCGACACGAAATTACTGTAAAAGTGGACAGCGAATTTGGACGCTTGGGTCTACAGCGAACTGGGCTTTCTGACCCATTGCGAACGTCTTCCATTGGGTTCAGATCTGGACTCTGAGCAGGTCAGTCCATTCCAGGAATGTTACTGTCCACAATCCATTGCCTTACACATGCTGCTTTATGACTGGCTATAATGATGTGCTGTACGATGACTGTTCCCAAACTGTTGGTGTATTGTGCACAGTACGCAATGCTCTAAAAGTATCCATATTCTTCCTCAGTAAGGGTTCCCTAAGTTCTACAAAGGAAGCACACCCCAGTCACGAAAAACACCTTCACCCATGGCACCATATCCTCTGTACATCACAGTAGTCGCTACACATGACGGCACGTAGCATTCTGCCTTTGCCTTTACGACGTCTTTCACTCTGCCGGGGACACTTTCAATGAGGTGAAACTTCCTGGCAGGTTAAAACTGTGTGCCGGATCGAGACTCGAACTCGGGACCGTTGTCTTTCGAAGACAAGGGCTCTATCAACCGAGCTACCCAAGCAAGACTCACGACCCGTCGTCACAGTTCTACTTCTACATCTACATCCATACTCCGCAAGCCACCTGACGGTGTGTGGCGGAGGGTACTTTGAGTACCTCTATCGGTTCTCCCTTCTATTCCAGTCTCGTGTTGTTCGTGAAAGAAAGATTCTCGGCATGCCTCTGTGTGGGCTCTAATCTGTCTGGCCGGCCGGAGTGGCCGAGCGGTTCTAGGCGCTACAGTCTGGAACCGCGCTACCGCTACGGTCGCAGGTTCGAATCCTGCCTCGGACATGGATCTGTGTGATGTCCTTAGGTTAGTTAGGTTTAAGTCGTTCTAAGTTCTAGGGGACTGATGACCTCAGAAGTTTAGTCCCATAGTGCTCAGAGCCATTTGAACCATTTAATCTCTCTGATTTTATCGTCGTGGTCTCTTCGCGAGATATACGTAGGAGGGAGCAATATACTGCTTGACTACTCCGTGAAGGTATGTTCTCGAAACTTCAACAAAAGCCCGTACCGAGTTACTGAGCGTCTCTCTTGCACAGTCTTCCACTGGAGTTTATCTATCATCTCGGTAACGCTTTCGCGATTACTAATACTAAATGATCCTGTAACGAAGCGCGCTGCTCTCCGTTGGATCTTCTCTATCTCTCCTGTCAACCCTATCTGGTACGGATCCCACACTGGTGAGCAGTATTCAAGCAGTGGGCGAACAAGCGTACAGTAACCTACTTCCTTTGTTTTCGGATTGCATTTCCTTAGGATTCTTCCAATGAATCTCAGTCTGGCATCTGCTTTACCGACGATCAAGTTTATATGATCATTCCATTTTATATCACTCCTAATGCGTACTCCCAGATAATTTACGGAATTAACTGCTTCCAGTTGCTGACCTGCTATATTGTAGCTAAATGATACAGGATCTATCTTTCTATGTATTCGCAGCACATTATACTTGTCTACATTGAGATTCAATTGCCATTCCATGCACCATGCGTCAATTCGTTGCAGATCCTCCTGCATTTCAGTACAATTTTCCATTGTTAGAACCTCTCGATATACCACAGCATCATCCGCAAAAAGCCTCAGTGAACTTCCGATGTTATCCGCAAGATCATTTACGTATATTGTGAATAGCCAGTACCTCGTCTCCTACCTTCCAAACTTCGCTGAAGCTCTCCTGCGAAACTTGCAGAACTAGCACTCCTGGAAGAAAGGATACTGCGGAGACATGGCTTAGCCACAGGCTGGGGGATGTTTCCAGAATGAGATTTTCACCCTGCATCGCAGTGTGCGCTGATATCAAACTTCCTGTCGGAAATTGTTGTGTTTAGGAATCCTGCATACTCGGTGTCGTAGATAAAGAATTAAACAACTCGTATTAATGAGTTTTATTACACACATCAAAAAAACGTTTTGCGTCACCCCGTTTCCCATGTCACTAAACCCGCCCAAAGATGTAAACAACCATGCATGAGCAGCGCCTATTAGACGGAGGGGATCCGACAGCCGATCAGTTCCAGTCATTCCACCAGGAAGGAGGTACACGGCTCGTGTTGCCTGTAGTTCTATAATGCCTAGATGGTCAATGGCGCGGTTCGATCGCATCCGCGTTGTTACTTAGTGCCAGGAAGGGCTCTGAACAAGGGAAGTGCCCAGGCGTCTCTGAATGCAGCAAAGTAATTTTCTTCGGAAATGGAGGAGATACGGAGAGACAGGAACTGTCGATGACATGCCTCGCTCAGGCCGCCCAAGGGCTACTACTGATGTGGATGACCGCTACCTACCGATTATGTCTCTGTGGAACCCTGACAGGAACGCCACTATGTTGAACAATTCTTTTCGTACAGCCACTGGACGTCTTGTTACGAATCAAACTGTGCGCAATAGGCTGCCTGATGCGCACCTGACTCCCGACGTCTATGGCGAGGTCCATCTTTGCAACCACGACACCATGCAGCGCGGCACAGATGGGCCCAACAACATGCCGAATGGACCGCTCAGGATTGGCATCACGTTCTCTTCAACGATGAGTGTCGCATATGCCTTCAATCAGACAACCGTCGGAGACGTGTTTGGAGGCAATCCTGTCAGGCTGAAAGCCTTAGACACACCGTCCAGTGAATGCAGCAAGGTGGAGGTTCCCTGCTGTTTTGGGGTGGCATTATGTGGGGCCGACGTACGCCGCTGATGGTCTTGGAAGGCGCCGTAACGGGTGTACGATGCGTGAATACCCACTCTGCTGCCATGGCCCATCTGCCAAGCAGGAGGATGCCTGTAAGTCTTGCCATGTCCCCACCCCTTCTTACCTTGTCCTCTCTTTGTCTACAGCATCATACATTTTAGCTTACTTTCGGTTTCCCTTGTTTACAGATGGAGGTGTTAAGTACGCCCATACCTTGTTCCCAAAGAAAAGAAAGTAAAGCATATGGCTGGAAACCAAGAGGTCGCGGGATCGAATCTCGATCGCACCACGCATTTTTTCATTCTTCTTCTTAACCTAGCTCCAACGACGTGAGCAGTCGCCAGAAGCAACACGTGCTGCCGCTGAAGGTCCAATTTCCCCCACTTGATAACTGGGATAGGCCAAAGTGGCATGCACCAGGTCATTTAGCGACACGAAATTACTGTAACAGAAGACAGTGAATTTGGACGCTTGGGTCTACAGCGAACTGGACTTTCTGACCCATTGCGAACGTCGTCCATTGGGTTCAGGTCTGGACTCTGGGCAGGTCAGTCCATTCCAGGAATCTTACTGTCCACAGTCCATTGCCTTACATATGCTGCTGTATGACAGACTATATTGTTGTGCTGTACGATGACTTTCCAAACTGTTGGTCTACTGTGCACAGTACGTACGCAATGCTCTAAAAGTATTCATATTCTTCCTGAGTAAGCGTTTCCTTAAGTTCTACAAGAGGAGTACACCCCAGCCACGAAAAACACACCCATACCATAGCACTATATCCTCTGTAAATCACTGTAGTCCCTACATATGATGGTGCGTAGCATTCTCCAGGTATTTGAGACATCCAAACCCTCCCATCCGGCTGTCACAGGGCACAACGTGATTCATCATTCCAAAATCAGCCGTTTTTAATCATCCACGGTCCAGCAGCATCTCTCTTTACACCACCTGAAGCATTGCTCGACCCATGTACCATATTCTTTTTAGCTGCCTATGTACAGTCATTGCGTTAGCACGGCTCCTGATAGCCCTTTGCAACTCGCAAGTGATTTCTTTAGTTGATTTAATGCGATTTTTTAGAACCACGTTCTGCTATGCTGGGGAGACCCCGTTTGTCAGTTCACGAGGTGCCTGGTCTCTGTTTAGCCGCTCCAGTTCCTTCGCGTTTCCACTTCACGTTCACCGAGCGAAGTGGCGCAGTGGTTAGACACTGGACTCGGATTCGGGAGGACGGCGGTTCAATCCCGCGTCCAGCCATCCTGATTTAGGTTTTTCCGTGATTTCCCTAAATCACTCCAGGCAAATGCCGGGATGGTTCCTCTGAAAGGGCACGGCCGACTTCCTTCCCCATCCTTCCATAATCCGATGAGACCGATGACCACGCTGTCTGGTCTCCTTCCCCAAACCAACCAACCAATCCACTTCACATTCACATTATCAACTGTCGACTTGGGCAGCTTTAGAAGCTTTGAAATGTCCCTGATTGGTCTGCTACTCAGATGGCATGCAGCGACGAGACCACGATCGAAGGAACGCACCTGACCCATTCTGTTGTTACTGCTTCTGTACTGACAACTACTAGTCCCCAGCTCTTTTCATACAGACGCGTCCGCCCCTCATAATATCTACATTACCTTTTCCACAGTATATTCACTATTTGATCAAAAGTATCCGGATACCTGCCTGAAAATGAGTTACATGTTTGTGGCGTCCTCCATCGGTAATGCTGAAATCCAATATGGTTTTGCCCACCCTTAACCTTGATCACAGCTTCCACTCTCGCAAGCACACGTTCAGTCAGGTGCTGGAAGGTTTCTTGGGGAATGGCAGCCCATTCTTCACGGAGTGCCGCTCTGAGGAGAGGTATCAACGTCGGTCGGTGAGGCATGCCATGAAGTCGGCGTTCCAAAACATAGCATAGGTGTTCTATAGAATTCAGGTCAGAACTCTGTACAGGTCAGTCCGTTACAGGAGTGTTATTGCCGTGTAACCACTCCGCCACAGGCCGTGCATTACTAACGGGTGGTCGATCGTGTTGAAAGATGCAATCGTCATCCCCGAACTATACTTCAACAGTGGGAAGCAAGAAGGACAAGAAGGAGCTTAAAACATCAATGTAGGCCTGTGCTGTGATAGTGCCACGCAAAACACCAAGCGGTGCAAGCCCACTCTAGGAAAAACACGGCCACACTACAACACCACCGCCTCCGACTTGTGCAAATAAAAGATAAGCGTGAAATCTGGGTTCGTGTCCTCGTCCGGCAAAAATTTTCATCGTTGTCAGTCCATTATACAGCTGACGGTTGTCCATATTCGCATCTGCAAATATATTTCATGGATTCGGTATAACATCAAGCCATTTACACTGCCTAACAAAAAATGAAGCACCCAGAAGACAGGGTCAGACGTTAATGCATCTCCACACACGTACATCCACGATCGGATGTGTCAATGATTAGAGCTGCAATTCTGTGACACATACAACGGCCAGCAGAGTGCATCAGCGTTATTTATGCTTAGCATTCATACCAAGCGTGGTAGGCTAAGCAAACTGATCAACGAGATCACTATGACCACCCACACACTCTCACAAGGAGATAGCACGATCGTGGGGTCGGGGATTTGTCCGAAATTTTGTGTGGTGAAAGAGGTCCCCTAACACCTCACGTGGTTAAAATATTAGGACGCACTACTCGGAAAATCCCGAGAAAAATCGATCCATTCTTAGGTGCCTTATGAGTATAAAATGTTAGTACATTGCCGAGCGGCCGTCTGGCCTACATGGTTAGCGCTCGGACTCGATTCCTCCTCTGGCACTTTTTTTTCTCTTCTGTTGCTTGCAAAATTGCAGCGCATTTTTACAGGAGAATCGTGAAATTAATTCCCGGGAAGATTGCACAAAAATTCATTCTATAATTCACCATCAGTTATCGTCACCAATATTCCGAGACATTATTCAATATGCATGGTTTGCCTCAAAATTGTCAGAAACTCGAAACATTTTCGTAAATGTTAATAGGGCATGTTTTTGTACAGATTTATTGAAAACGCTTTGTGATTGTAAAAAATCCGCTTTTATATGTTGCGCAACATGTCGCAAAAATTATTGCTTTGTTTGTTTTTACGATATTTACCACTGCGGTTCTTGTTTATAATTATTATTTGTATAAAAATTGTATGTTTTTCAATAGACTTGATTAAAAAGGCAATGTTTCTCCTCATATAATTTACAGTGAAAAATGGAAAACCCATCCCCATGAATTGTGTTGTTGGACAAAAAGAAAATAATTTTTATTCAATAATGAAACTAATTTGTTAAAGATAATGTAGGTTTGGGAAACTTTCTGAATAATTGGTGGAATAACCAAAGAAAATGAAATAGAAGAAAAAAAAAGTGCCGGAGGAGGAATCGAACACCAGACCTCTGGCGTAAGATTGGCGTCCTTTCAATCCCTCTTCGTGTGTGGAAATAAGAAAATCTCTCACTGGCAGCCATGTTTCTCGAATAAGGTGCGTGGAGCAACGGAACCATGCCATTTTTAGCCAAAAACTGTCTAACAGAGATGGCGGTGTGTGGAGGTGCATTATCGTCGTGGAAGAACCAGTCTCCTGTCTGCCACAGATCGGGTCTTTTTTCACCAAGACTGGTGTGCAATCTTCTTAAAACTTTCAAATAAAAGATAAGCGTGAAATCCGGGTTAGAGTCCCGGTCCGGCAAAAC
Organism: Schistocerca americana; assembly: GCF_021461395.2. Classification (NCBI taxonomy): domain Eukaryota; kingdom Metazoa; phylum Arthropoda; class Insecta; order Orthoptera; family Acrididae; genus Schistocerca; species Schistocerca americana. The sequence goes on from NC_060127.1 coordinate 48,958,516, forward strand.
TTTCCATCGTCGTCATTCCACTATACAGGTGACGGTTGTCCACATTGGCATCTGCAAATATATTTCATGGATCCAATATAACATCATGCCATTTACACTGCCTGAGAAAACAAGTGAAGCACCCAGAAGACATGGTCAGACGTTAATGCATCTCCACACACGTACATCTACGATCGGATGTGTTAGTGATTAGAGGCGTAATTCTGTGACACACACAACGGACGCCAGAGTGCATTAGCGTTATTTGTGTTTAGCGTTGATACCAAGCGTGGTAGGCTGAGCGAACTGATCAGCGAGATCAGTATGACCACCCACACACTCTCACAAGGAGACAGCACGATCGTGGGGTCGGGGATTTGTCCGCAATTTTGTGTGGTGAAAGAGGACCCCTAACACCTCACGTGGTTAAAATATTAGGACGCACTACCCGGAAAATCCCGGGAAAAATCGATCCAAAGTTTTTTAGGTGCCTTATGAGCATAAAATGTTAGTACACTGCCGAGCCGCCGTTTGGCCTAGATGCCGGCGCGGTAGCTCAGCGTGTTCGGTCAGAGGGATAGATGCCCTCTGTAAAAAAAAAAAGCTGAGTTATTGGATCAACAACGAACTGAAACGTGTGTCTTTCGACGTCCACCCAGAGCAGGTACAACGAACGAAAACGAACAAAATGAGATTAAAAAAAAATCTTGTTTTAAAAAAAAAATACTTGGTTAGCGCTCGGAACCTTACGCGAAAGGTCTCGGGTTCGATTCCTCCTCTGGCACTTTATTTTTTTCTTCTCTTGCTTGCAAAATTGCAGCGCATTGTTACAGGAGAATCGTGAAATTAATTCCCGGGAAGATTGTATAAAAATTCATTCTATAATTCACCATCGGTTATCGTCACCAATATTCAGAGACATGATTCAATATGCCTGGTTTGCCTCAGAATTACCAGAAACTCAAAACATTTTCGTATATGTTAATGGAGCATATTTTTGTACAGATTTATTGCAAACGCCCTGTGATTGTAAAAAATCTGCTTTTATATGTTGCGCAAGATGTCGCAAAAATTATTGCTTTGTTTGTTTTTACGATATTTACCACTGCGGTTCTTGTTTATAATTATTATATGTATAAAAATTGAATGTTTTTCAATAGACTAAAAAGGCAATGGTCGTGCTGTCTCCTTGTCAGTATAAATAATGACAGAGGCGTCACCTGGCGAGGAACGACTGCTAGTCAGGCACGCACACACGGTGCATGTGGTATCAGTGAGCATGCTGTCCATGTGTGGAATGGGTGAGGCAGGCGATCTTGCTGAGTTTCGCCGAGGGCAGACTGTGATGGACTGGGAGGCTCGGCAGGAGCATATCGAGATCTACACGACTTGTCGCGTGTTTCAGGAGTGCTGTGGTGAGTGTCTTCTACACTTGGCCAAACTAAGGTGAAACTACGTCCATACGTCGTGCGATTGGGCGGTCACCAATCATTACAGATGTCGGCCATTGTAGGCCGGGCACACTGGTAAAACAGGAGAGGCGGCGAACTGTGGCGGAACTAACATGCTGGGAAGAGTGCAAGGGTGTCTGAACACACAGTGTACCGAAAGCTCCTAACGATGGACCTACACTGCCGATGAACCATCCGTCAGCGAACGTTAACACCACTAAAAACTGAAACTTCCTCCCGAACAGGCCATGAAGGCCCAAAGGTACCGACCGGCCGCCATGTAAACCTCACAGGCGTCACTGGATGCGGATATGGAGGGACATGTGGCCAGCACTCCGCTCTCCCAGCCGTATCTCAGTTTCCAAAACCGGAGCCGCTACTTCTCAATCAAGTTGCTCCTCAGTTTGCCTCACAAGGGCTGACTGCACCCTGCTTGCCAACAGTGCTCGGCAGACCTGATGAAGGGCAACGCATTGTTTTGAGCAATGAATGTGGTTCTGCACTACCCTGCATGTCCATCATCAACAGCCTTGGCAGAGGTTTCACTGGTCTACTGTTTTGGAGAGGCGTGTGGAGCAATTGATAGCATCAGGGTGTGACGAACCATCAGGTAATGACTGACGGCCCTATAGTACCTCAAAAACGTACTGAGTCCTCATGTGTTACTGTGGTGTGCGTACTGTAAGACCTTCGGTACACACACCATCAGATTATTTGACTTGTCGCTCTAACGAAGTAGGCGAGTGTCAGCAATATGTCTCGTGGTCTTATCGTAGCGTGTTTATCTTCTGCCGTTAGGTCAGACAATAGAAATGCCACTTGCACGCTTAGAGTAGCAGATGGACGGTGACCAACTTTAAACAGAACTTGATTAATTTTCACACACATTTATTAAAATAATAACAAGCATAAAAATAACTTAACTTGGTTCTGGATGCTATTTACAATTGACAATCTGAAGTTCCTTTGGTCTTGGTACGTTGTTCTTATTCTCACATATCTCTGATACTTGACAAAAGTGTCTATACATTTCTCTTCATGGCTATGAGCAGGAATAGGATAATCTTATTAGGCGCAGACTGAAACTTGACTGCAGACTAATGCAGACTAAGGCAGACTGCCTAATCGGAGGTCTGTACACTCATTATAATACCTCGAGCGTTCAGGTATCACTGCGCGAGTGTGATCCGCGAGGAGAAAAGGTTCTACATTAGCAGCAATCTCATTGGCTGCGTTACATATTAATACGCGGATCGGCGGAAGCAGAATTTGGTCCGTCTCTAAGACAGCGCCATCTCATAGTGCGGAGACGAACGAGCGCTGCGCCTGCGCTGTTGTGCTTAGCGGCGCGCGCTGTAGTGGGAAAGTTGTGTACGCGCTAATTACGCGGAACTATGCACACAACAGTTGCCTATCATGTGACGCTATCGTGGTACCATTTTCCAACAGGACAATGCTCGCCCACTCACGGTACACGTCTGTATGAACTGTCTGCGCCATGTTGAGGTACTCCTGTTGCCAGCAAGACTGCCACGTCCATCCCCGATGGGACACGTGTCGGACCAGTGCTAGCATAACCCGACAGCACTTAACACAGTGATCCGATGAGAACTGGCGTTACCACTGCGGCAAGGCTGTTGACAGCTTTAACGCCACTACATCAGCAAATACGACTGGAATGGGCATCTGACCATCGGAAATGTAGGTTGGCTCAGTGGCAGAGCGTTGCTTGGTGTGATGAATCCCGATACCTTCTTGATCGTGCCGATGGTCGGGCACGAATCCGTCATCTTCCAGGCGAACAGCTCCCTGACGCCTGTACTGCGGGAGAGAAACAAGCTGGTGGCGGCTCCATTATGCTCTGGGAAACATTCACGTGGGCATCCACGTGCACAGTGGAACTAATGCAAGAGTCCATGATGGTCATCGAGTATCGTACACTGATTTCACAACACGTACACCCCTTCATGACGATCACGTTTCCTGACGGCAGTGGCGTTTTTCAGCAGGATAATGCACCGTGTCACAAGTCCAGGAGTGTGATGGATTGGTACGAGGAACACAGCGGCGATTTGTAATTGATATGCTGGCTGCGCAACTCGCCAGATCTAAACCCCAGCGGACAGATCTGGGATGTGATTGAGTGTGGCATCAGACCTCATCACCCTCCTCCACGGAATTTAGGGCAATAGGTGACTTGTGTGTGCAGATACGGTTCTACTTCCCTCCAATGATTTACCAAGGCCTCATTGCTCCCATGCAACGATGCGTTGCCACTGTTATCTGTGACAAAGGTGGACTTACCGGCTATTAGGCAGTTGTAATGTTTTGGCTGATAAGTGTAAATAGCGTGAAGCACGTCTGGTATGATTTTTTTTTTTAGTAATTTAATTGAAAGCTTTGTTGCTTTGGTAAAAATAAAATTGGTTCTTTTTGTCGTGACAGAATAGATTACTATTAATCACACCAGATTTGTCGGTGAACAGCAGCAACATGTGTAATTGATCCAGCTTTAAGAAATTCTATTACCTTTTAGCGGAAAATTCGTGCGGTACTCTCCGACGTTAGAAAAGTCGTGGTGTTCCGTTCGGAGCAGGAGGCGGCTGTCTTTTCTCATTCGCGATATCGAAAATTACTAAAAAAAATGAACAGAAATTTTTTTTCGGAGGAAGATCGCGCGGAGAAAACAGACGGAAGTTACATGAAAGAAACCTAAGGGACCAACTAATTGGATTTGTACGAACATATAAACGTAACTGAGAGAACTTGGAATAAATACTATAACGATGTCGTCACGACACCCTCCTGTTCCGACAGAACACACGCTGGATCATAAGCTGCATAAATCTTTTAAACAGAAAAGATTATCACAAGTATAATTAATGAAAATAAGGTTGAGAGATTTTCTTTGAAATTAAATAAACTTCAAGGCTTCAAGTATTACACACTCCTGGAAATGGAAAAAAGAACACATTGACACCGGTGTGTCAGACCCACCATACTTGCTCCGGACACTGCGAGAGAGCTGTACAAGCAATGATCACACGCACCGCACAGCGGACACACCAGGAACCGCGGTGTTGGCCGTCGAATGGCGCTAGCTGCGCAGCATCTGTGCACCGCCGCCGTCAGTGTCAGCCAGTTTGCCGTGGCATACGGAGCTCCATCGCAGTCTTTAACACTGGTAGCATGCCGCGACAGCGTGGACGTGAACCGTATGTGCAGTTGACGGACTTTGAGCGAGGGCGTATAGTGGGCATGCGGGAGGCCGGGTGGACGTACCGCCGAATTGCTCAACACGTGGGGCGTGAGGTCTCCACAGTACATCGATGTTGTCGCCAGTGGTCGGCGGAAGGTGCACGTGCCCGTCGACCTGGGACCGGACCGCAGCGACGCACGGATGCACGCCAAGACCGTAGGATCCTACGCAGTGCCGTAGGGGACCGCACCGCCACTTCCCAGCAAATTAGGGACACTGTTGCTCCTGGGGTATCGGCGAGGACCATTCGCAACCGTCTCCATGAAGCTGGGCTACGGTCCCGCACACCGTTAGGCCGTCTTCCGCTCACGCCCCAACATCGTGCAGCCCGCCTCCAGTGGTGTCGCGACAGGCGTGAATGGAGGGACGAATGGAGACGTGTCGTCCTCAGCGATGAGAGTCGCTTCTGCCTTGGTGCCAATGATGGTCGTATGCGTGTTTGGCGCCGTGCAGGTGAGCGCCACACCAAACCGTCATCGAACCCATCGTTCTACCATTCCTAGACCGGCAAGGGAACTTGCTGTTCCAACAGGACAATGCACGTCCGCATGTATCCCGTGCCACCCAACGTGCTCTAGAAGGTGTAAGTCAACTACCCTGGCCAGCAAGATCTCCGGATCTGTCCCCCATTCAGCATGTTTGGGACTGGATGAAGCGTCGTCTCACGCGGTCTGCACGTCCAGCACGAACGCTGGTCCAACTGAGGCGCCAGGTGGAAATGGCATGGCAAGCCGTTCCACAGGACTACATCCAGCATCTATACGATCGTCTCCATGGGAGAATAGCACCCTGCATTGCTGCGAAAGGTGGATATACACTGTACTAGTGCCGACATTGTGCATGCTCTGTTGCCTGTGTCTATGTGCCTGTGGTTCTGTCAATGTGATCATGTGATGTATCTGACCCCAGGAATGTGTCAATAAAGTTTCCCCTTCCTGGGACAATGAATTCACGGTGTTCTTATTTCAATTTCCAGGAGTGTATTATAAAACGGAAACTTACATTAACATGGCCACCCATTGTGGCGGTGGAGCGAATCTTCATGATATACATTCTCGCTTGTTTGTGGCTACATATATTTTTAATCACTTAAACTCTTAAAGTTACAATAAAATGATTATATCAGTATGGAGCACAATACTTTTGCGTCCGACTCGCAACACATTCACAGAACAGCTAGAGAGCGGCGCGGCTCCCTGCAGAAGTAAAAATTGGCAATTGTTATTTTGAAACATAGGTGCATCGTTTTTTTTTTTTTTTTACTGATCGATAGCAGCGTATAACATTTTATAGCTATCGTGATATTCTGCGCTTTTCAGGAGCGCGGCAAGGATATCTGGTTACAAAATTCATTGGTATATGTTAAAAGTTCGCACATACTGACGCGAATACAGAAAAAAAACTTTTACGTGTTAAAAATCGCAGTGATAAAGGCTGTAATGTCACACACGCCAAGACAGGAAGTATCGAGTACTTGTGTGAGATATCGTTATTAGCACATGACGGAGTTTCAAAGGAGCCCCATTGTAGGTCCATTTCACCAGCTGGTCGAATTGTGCAATATGTAGATTTGTCGGGCATCCAGCTGTGACAGTTGCCCGATGTTGGACTGAATAGGAGCGTGCGGGAAGACATTCTCGTCGACGAGGTACTCTTCGACCACTTCTGGCCGCTACAAGGGAGGATTGCCCTAATGTGCACCAAGCACATCATAATCACCTCACAACTGCTTCTGCCATCGGAGAACGAATACTGGACTAGCTGTAGCATTCTGCGTCATCCCACATCAATGGTCGGAGAGGGCTGGCCGCGGTGGTTGAGCGGTTCTAGGCGGTTCAGTCCGGAACCGCGCGACATCTAAGATCCCAGGTTCGAATCCTGCCTCAGGCATCGATGTGTGTTATGTCCCTAGGTTAGTTAGGTTTTAGTAATTCTAAGTTATAGGGGACTGATGACCTCAGATGTTAAGTCCCATAGCGCTCGGAGCCATTTGAACCATCTGTTGTGTGTGTGTGTGTGTGTGTGTGTGTGTGTGTGTGTGTGTGTGCGCGCGCGCGCGCGCGCTCCTCAAAAACCTGTAATTAGGATTTAGAAACTAATGTTTGTATGTATTTAAACAGTAAAGAACGTTCCTTATGTTTAACAGCCATAGCAATAAAAAAAGCACTGATGCTGCTGCAACTGCAGTGAAACATGTCTGGGACAAAAAAACAAAATCCTGTTTTACTAAAGGCGGACCCCAGTCAAAAACCTATGTTGTTGTTAAAGCAAACACAGACAAGAAAGCTTCAACATCAACATGATAGTCTCATTTCTGTTCGTCTCATTCCGTATTTCTCTCAGCTAGCTTTTCTTATGTATGAAATTAGAATTAAATTAATACCGTCAGCTGCTCACGGGCGTTGATATATATCAACGGGGACGGGAGAAAATGTGTGCCCCGACCGGCACTCGAACACGGGATCTCCTGCTTACTTCTCACATTGTATGTCCCCCACACGACATTCGTAGTGTCCCACCCCAACACACTCGTTACTCGTGGAAGACATTCTTACCCAGTCCCGCAGACAAGAAGGTCGTGGCCGGTGTTGCCAGAACTATAGAGGGTGAGTCACCTAACATTACCGCTGGATATATTTCGTAAACCACATCAAATATTGACAAATCGATTCCACAGACCGAACGTGAGGAGAGGGGCTAGTGTAATTGGCTAATACAAACCATAAAAAAATGCACGGAAGTATGTTTTTTAACACAAACCTACGTTTTTTTAAATGGAACCCCGTTAGTTTTGTTAGCTCATCTGAACATATAAACAAATACCTAATCAGTGCCGTTTGTTGTATTGTAAAATGTTAATTACATCCGGAGATATTGTAACCTAAAGTTGACGCTTGACTACCACTCCTCCGCTGTTCGATCGTGTGTATCGGAGAGCAGCGAATTACATAGGGATCCAAAGGGAACGGTGATGGACCTTAGGTACAGAAGAGACTGGAACAGCACATTACGTCCACATGCTAACACCTTTTTATTGGTCTTTTTCACTGACGCACATGTACATTACCATGAGGGGTGAGGTGCACGTACACACTTGGTTTCCGTTTTCAATTGCGGAGAGGAATAGAGTGTGTCCCGGCATGTCAGGCCAATAGATGTTCAATGTGGTGGTCATCATTTGCTGCACACAATTGCAATCTCTGGCGTAATGAATGTCGTACACGCCGCAGTACATCTGGTGTAATGTCGCCGCAGGCTGCCACAATACGTTGTTTCATATCCTCTGGGGTTGTAGGCACATCACGGTACACATTCTCCTTTAACGTACCCCACAGAAAGAAGGCCAGAGGTGTAAGATCAGGAGAACGGGCTGGCCAATTTATGCGTCCCCCACGTCCCATGAAACGCCCGTCGAACATCCTGTCAAGGGTCAGCCTAGTGTTAATTGCGGAATGTGCAGGTGCACCATCATGCTGATACCCCATACGTCGACGCGTTTCCAGTGGGACATTTTCGAGCAACGTTGGCAGATCATTCTGTAGAAACGCGATGTATGTTGCAGCTGTTTGGGCCCCTGCAATGAAGTGAGGACCAATGAGGTGGTCGCCAACGATTCCGCACCATACATTTACAGGCCACGGTCGCTGTCTGAGCCAGCGAGGATTGTCCACGGACCAGTAATGCATGTTCCGTAGATTCATTGCCCCGTGGTTTGTGAAACCGCTTCATCGGTAAACAGGTAGAACTGCAACGCATTCTCTGTTAATGCCCATTGACAGGATTGCACTCGATGATTAAGGTCATCGCCATGTAATTGTGATGCAGCGACACATGAAACGGGTGAAAGCGGTGACGATGCAGTATGCGCATGACACTACTTTGACTCAGTCCACCGGCTCTCGCAATGTCCCGTGTACTCATGTGTGGGTTCTTGGCAACAGCAGCTAACACACCAACTGCACCCCCTTCTCCTGTGACGGGCCTGTTACGGACCCGTTTGCGTGCTACGACCATACCTGTTGCATACAGTTGGCGGTAGATGTTTTGCAATGTGCGGCACGTTGGATGCTCTCTGTCCGGGTACCGTTCTGCATACACCCTGCAGGCTTCAGCTGCATTTCGTCGACACTCGCCATAGATATCATCTCCGCCTTTTCAGAGTTCGAATACACCATGGTCACAGTTCCTACAACACTACACTATCTCAGACGTCTGGTAACACGGTGTACCGAGCGAGGTGGCGCAGTGGTTAGACACTGGACTCGCATTCGGGAGGACGACGGTTCAATCCCGCGTCCGGCCATCCTGATTTAGGTTTTCCGTGATTTCCCTAAATCAGTCCAGGCAAATGCCGGGATGGTTCCTCTGAAAGGGCACGGCCGACTTCCTTCCCCATCCTTCCCTAATCCGATGAGACCGATGACCACGCAGTCTGGTCTCCTTCCCCAAACCAACCAACCAACCAACACGGTGTACTACAGTTGGTCTGCGTGCGGAGACGAATGCAGAATAACAATAGCAGCAAGCGCCACATGCGGACACTGCGACAGCTAGTCCAAACTACAACAGTGCACTACAGCCACACTCGTAAACACGGTCGTCATCGTAAACATGTCCCTGCAGATGCTGCTCGCCGACCGTGGCCCGTGTTTGCTACAACACGCAACTGAACGTCGGAGGTTTCAAGCGTCAACTTTAGGTTACAATATCTCCGGATGTAATTAACATTTTACAATGCAACAAACGGCACTGATTACGTATTTGTTTATATGTTCAGATGTGCTAACAAAACTAACGTGGTCCCATTAAAAAACGTAGGTTTGTGTAAAAAAAACATACTTCCGTGCATTTTTGTATGGTTTGTATTAACCAATTACACTAGCCCGTCTCCTCACGTTCGGTCTGTGGAATCGGTTCGTCAGTATTTGATGTGGTTTACGAAATATATCCAGCGGTAACGTTAGGTGACTCACCCTGTATACTTATATGGATATGGGGTGGGACACTACGAATGTAGTGTGTGGACATACAAGGTGAGAATGTGGGTCTCGCGGGAGGCGTGTGCGAGATAGTCCCTGCAGTCGCACTACCCTCTGTTCCCTCGCTGGCTCTGCTGGATAGAGCGTCTGCCGTGTAAGCAGGAGATCCCACGTTCGAGTCCCGGGCGGGGCACACATTTTCACCTGTCCCCCGTTGATCTATATCAACGCCCGTGCGCAGCTGACGGTATTAGTTTAATTCTAATTTCGCTCTAGACGGCTGCAGGTCATGATGTATGTGTATGTTCGAAAGAACAGACACCATATCCATATAAGTATTTCTTATGCATGCCCCAAGTTTCATCGAGCTTTGTTACTTAACAGTGACAGACCATGCGGTTGTTACGTTCGTTCTAAACGGTTTGCATGCCTGTGTATGTGGGCGTAGATTACACTCTAGGATCCTGCAGGTCGTGAGACGGACAGAGAGGTAGAAAGTGACGTAAACAAAAAGACGGTCTGCTTCGCGCGAAGACGCCGCATTCCACAAGCGTTTCGGCAGAGAAAGCGCGTGCCGTTCAAGTTCAGCAGGAGAAAGTGTTGACCGCCACAGGAGTCTGGCTAGTGCGTAGAGGCAACCACCGACTCAAAGGAAGGCCTCGGCGCTTGTTCGTGACGTCACGTCAGCTAGGCACGGCGAACGCCAGGTCCGTTGCAGGCATACTCATAATGGTGGTGTCTCCCTCTCTGACACAGGAAAATGTGAAACTATTGACGGTAGTTTAACAACACACATTGTTCTGAGAGATTTCTGCAATCAGTTAATTGTGCAATTCGATACACTTCTTAACAAATAAAAAACCATGTACCTGCAGCCTATGTAAGATCGGCCTACTTTGCTTTTTTTCAAAGCATTATATCTTATGGGCTTTTAATATGGGGCAATAGTTCACCCCTTCAGGACATTTTGGTACTTCAGAAGAAAGTAATTCGTATTATCACAAACAGTGATAAACTGGCCAATTGCAAACCACTGTTTATCAACTTAAAAATATTAACTATTATAAACATGTATATTTACACCGCCCTACTGCATATAAAGAGCAACTTACCAGAATACCAGCGTAGAAGAGATGTACACTCTCATGGAACCAGAAATAGTAGCCATCTTGACATACCTTACTACAGATTATCCAAGTCACTGAACAGCTACGAAGTGGTGGGTACGAAGATGTTTAACAAACTGCCACTAGAATGGATAGAAGCTACATTTGATTTATTTAAAGGAAAATTATTCAGTTGGTCAGCTGCAAATCCTTGCTACTCACTTCAGGAATTTTATGACTGTAAAATATCATAGTGGTACCAGTTTGGAGAGTACAGCATAATTTCTTTAACTGAGTAATTTATGATGCAATGTTTTTCATATTATTTGATTTTAAATATTGTATTTTATGGAAAACCAGCAGTGACATATTGATCTTCAACCCATGTATATATGCTGTATAACTTGTATAACTTGTATACAGGGAGTTACTAAAAGGTACGGCCAAACTTTCAGGAAACATTCCTCACACACAAAGAAAGAAAATATGTTATGTGGACACGTGTCCGGAAACGCTTAATTTCCATGTTAGAGCTCATTTTATTACTTCTCTTCAAATCACATTAATCATGGAATGGAAACACACAGCAACAGATCGTACCAGCGTGACTTCAAACACTTTGTTACAGGAAATGATCAAAATGTCCTCCGTTAGCGAGGATACATGCATCCACCCTCCATCGCATGGAATCCCTGAGGCGCTGATGCAGCCCTGGAGAATGGCGTGTTGTATCACAGCCGTCCACAATACGAGCACGAAGAGTCTCTACATTTGGTACCGGGGTTGCGTAGACAAGCGCTTTCAAATGCCCCCATAAATGAAAGTCAAGAGGGTTGAGGTCAGGTGAGCGTGGAGGCCATGGAATTGGTCCGCCTCTACCAATCCATCGGTCAGCGAATCTGTTGTGGAGAAGCATACGTACACTTCGACTGAAATGTGCAGGAGCTCCATCGTGCATGAACCACATGTTGTGTCGTACTTGTAAATTCACATGTTCTAGCAGCACAGGTACAGTATCCCGTATGAAATCATGATAACGTGCTCCATTGAGCGTAGGTGGAAGAACATGGGGCCCAATCAAGACATCACCAACAACGCCTGCCCAAACGTTCACAGAAAATCTTTGTTGATGACGTGATTGCACAACATGTTGATTGTCCAAATTTACAATTTGATCACGTTGGAATGAATCCTCATCCGTAAAGAGAACATTTGCACTGAAATGAGGATTGACACACTGTTGGATGAACCATTCGCAGAAGTGTACCTGTGGAGGCCAATCAGCTGCTGATAGTGCCTGCACACTCTGTACATGGTATGGGAACAATTGGTTCTCCCGTAGCACTCTCCATACAGTGACGTGGTCAACGTTACCTTGTACAGCAGCAACTTCTCTGATGCTGACATTAGGGTTATCATCAACTGCACGAAGCATTGCCTCGTCCATTGCAGGTGTCCTCGTCGTTCTAGGTCTTCCCCTGTCGCGAGTCATAGGCTGGAATGTTCCGTGCTCCCTAAGACGCCGATCAATTGCTTCGTACGTCTTCCTGTCGGGACACCTTCGTTCTGGAGATCTGTCTCGATACAAACGTACTGCGCCACGGCTATTGCCGCGTGCTAATCCATACATCAAATGGGCATCTGCCAACTCCGCATTTTTAAACATTGCACTGACTGCAAAACCACGCTCGTGATGAACACTAACCTGTTGATGCTACGTACTGATGTGCTTGATGCTAGTACTGTAGAGCAATGAGTCGCATGTCAACACAAGCACCGAAGTCAACATTACCTTCCTTCAATTGGGCCAACTGGCGGTGAATGGAGGAAGTACAGTACATACTGACGAAACTAAAATGAGCTCTAACATGGAAATTAAGCGTTTCCGGACACGTATCCACATAACATATTTTCTTTATTTGTGTGTGAGGAATGTTTCCTGAAAGTTTGGCCGTACCTTTTTGTAACACCCTGTATATGCTGTATAACTTGTATATATGTAACTTGACTTTGTCGATTGCTGTAATAGCTAAACGACAATAAAATTTCATTCAATTCAATTTAGTGTACATTGAAACTGTGCCGAGCTGTTTGCAGAAAACGTTCTAAAAACGTCTTTTGTTTGTTCACAGGGTCCGTGGCGACGCATCCGTGACGCACCACCTAAACGACGTCATGTCGGCCGTGAGGAGGGGGGACTGCTCGGTATTCGCCTGCTCGTCTCTGCCGGGACCGCGGTAGATGGCGCCACCGAGCGACTTGTCGAGGCTGCGCTGAGGTGGCCACGAGAAGGCGGTGACGCGAGGCGATCGAGAAGGCGGCGGAGTGCTTCCACCGCCTGTGTCAGAGACGCTAACGGCGACTGGCCGATGGGCCACACTGTGTGGTGTTCTGATAACCTAGCGAACTGGAGCCTCTCTACCGCCACTGACGTTCGGTTGACTCTAACGCTCGCAACTGAGAAATGCCCTGCACAAGGGAAGAGGAGAATTTACTGTGACACGTACAGTAAGCACGAGCAGGTCCATCCGTCCTTACTCAAAGCAAGAAAGTCCGTCCACTGCATCACATTCAGCAGAACTGTTCCTTGGGAGAAATAAGGCTGTTTGCAGCTCGTATTGTACGACACGAACCAGCAGACACGCAAACGCACTAAAATATTTTTACTGTTCTCTAAGAAGACTCTACCACGATCAGACTGCCTCGACAGAAATCGAATGGCATTGACAGGTATTTATCGCTGGTCGCTGCCAACGTTAGCTAGCAGACGACTCAATGTTTCATGCGCCTACGTCAGTACAAATAGAAATGAAAAGCATTAAAATGTTAAATGCAACAGAGTTCTGCAACATCTTATTTATTGGGATGTTTGTCGCATTTAACATTGTGTTGGCTGCAAGCTTACAATAGTAGCAGCCAGAGGGCGCTCTACACCTGTCACTGTATTTCGATTTCTACCGTTTCAGACACTCGCTGATAGTGCACGTACAGTAATGAATCTTCAACGCAACTAGCTTCCTAACGGAATTTCCCATGAGAAAGCCAATCTCAGACGTGTTGTTAGAATTCTTGTTCACAGACGGATTCGTCATTCGCCCTCAACATCTCAGACACAACAAAAGTCACTGTTGCGACAAGTGTAGACAACATCCAGCTGACCCTCCATTTCAGAACTACAGATTGTGGTGTTCTGAGACACAAGACATGTGAACTGTTTTAGTTGAACAAAGTGTAATCTCGCATCTAAAACTATTTTCTCTCTCCTTCTTTGACTTTTTTCCCTTTTTACTCCAGGCCTGCTGACTGATAGAATGCGAGAACTGGTGACACAACAACTGAGTTGTTTAAAGACCCTTCTGTCGCAAACTTAGAAGTAAAAAATGACCTCAGATATAAAATGCAAGTACATAAATTGGACATAAAATATAGTAACTTCAAAGAATGTACATTTCATCTATTACAGGGAAATATTACTGGGCTTTCGATTTGGAACCAGCTGCACACAAGTGTGATCATCATCAATATATCTTCATCATCGTGACCATTACGTCATCATCATCAGTACATCATCATGACTATTATCAATGCATCATCATTTGCAACAAGCTGACTGCAAATATCACCATCAGTACATCATCATCCTCACTGCATCATCATCATCATCATTACATCATCATCATTATTATATCGTCACATTAATAGTACAGCACCAAAATTGCATCATTATTGTCGTTATTACATCGTCATCATCATCAAATCATCATTACGAGAATTACATCATCATCATTACTATTACCATTACATTACTATCATCATCATCAATACATCACCATCGTCATCTTTACTATTACATCCTCATTATAATCATTATATTTCCCCACCTAATGATCATCATTATTACATCATCATGACTTCCTAACAGTTTTGGGGAGCATAGGCCATTCACAGAGATCTCCAGATGACTCTGGATTTGGCGGTGACTTTCATTTCAGCCATTTATTTCGCCTCCTGGAATCATTCCTCATCAACAGCGCATTTCCAGACGTTTCCACCCTTTCTGATATTTGTTGCACTCTCAGTCTAGGAATCCCTCCTCAACAGCACCAAGTGGCTTCCTAAGCATACTTCCTGACTATCTCCATTTTTTCCTATTTATTTTTAAAGTGAGTAGTCTCCTCTCAGTAGCTTTCCATCCATTTTCATGTGAAATCCCATGTGACCATGGGATCTGCAGAATATGTCGGGCGACCTACCACCTTTCACATCTGTAGAAGGCAGACATAATAATCACTGCTGCATCTTCAAATTTTTTTTCTTGACTTATTAATACGTTAATAATTTTTGCAAAGTTTGATGACTATGTCATTGGCTTTCTGTCTGAAAGTTGTATCGCTTTCGTCTGCCCCACCTGTCATTGTAAGTGTGTTGTCACGCTAGACAAAGAGGTAACCTTATTATAGTGAGTCTCCAGTTTTACTATGATTCTCTAACTATCGGGCAGGACTGCCTGGCAACAACGTCGCCGTTCTTTTCCTGACAGCCATTCCGTTGCATTTCGTACGGGGACATACAGATCTGCCACGACCCAAACTTCGCGTCTCTGAATACGATCGATGTCTGTTGTGTTATTTGCGAATAAGCTCACTAGGACTACAGGAAGCACTTAGAAGTGGACATTCGCCTTCCCTTGTGGCTGTATTTCTTTCATTCTCTTCCTGTGGACTAGCTCTCTCACTTCAGAGCGTGTTGTTCCAGTTTTCTTCTTTGGTTTTTTCTGTTGGTCAACGTGCCGTTTGTGACTTTTGGACCGAAAGATAAAGCAATCTCGGTCGTCTTTTGGTGCAGTTCCTGTCAATATAAGATCAGTTTTGATATCGCCAATCCATTTCGCCTTGTCCGTCTCGGCTTCACTCCCGTTGCCGCAGAAGTCGACTGTTTCTTTTGCAAGTCTGTCTGGGCTTGCTGTGTTAATGTCTCCATGGAATCTTATCCTGTGTTTTCTAAATTCATTTGTGTACTGGTATTGTTTCTATTTTCTGTTTGCCTCCGAGTCGCTTTTGTTAGTCTACAAGTTTTGGATCGAGTAAGTTTCTTATGATTATGCATACCTTCGGCTCAATGTTTTCAGTTACTGTTTTACTGTTCAAAATAGATCCATAGAGACATTCTAGTTTAATTACTGTTATATAATAACTTTATTTCATGCGCTTTAGATACATTTCTTGTTGTAGACATTTTGGGTAAATCGGTATGCACTTTCCACCTTCTGGCATCTAACTTCGTTTGCTTTTGTTTCGATTCCATTTTCGTGAAGGTTTCACTGAGGTATTTAAACGGTGGAGCTAGTTTGATCTTGGCATGTTTCGTCTCCATTAATTTCTTTTTCTTTGTTTCTTCATACGTAAATGACTTTCCGATCGTTGAGTAATGCTCAAGAATTGGCCTTGCTAGCGTCCCGTATGCGATTTCGTGTACAGGTGCATTGTGCTCTCCCAGAATCATCCCCTACTACTGAATCCACGTATTCACCGTATTTCACATCGCTTCTCTAAATATTAAACCACTTCATGTGCTGCGTATGGTCACCAGTAATCTTGTAAACTACACTGATTTACTCACCGGTACTTATACTGATATCGTAATGGCGACATTAACACGGTGGGCTGAAGCGGTGTGGTCTTCTGGCTTTGGTCAATAACCCGGAAATACTAGAGCGGCATTAAAATTTTTCTTAGAAAATCAATCGAGGATTAGTTTTTTTTTTAAATAAATGATTTTATTGTTTTTCAGAATATTCCCCTTTACCAAAAATACATTTTTTTGCATTCTATGTAACCATCCTTAAAGCCATGATGTCTCTCTCTCTTCCTTAGACAGCTTCAGAAAACAGGCTTTTATAATGTTCCGCTGCTTCGTCTGGTGATGAAAAATTGCTTCCACGCATTTTATCTTCACTATTTGGAACCGAAAAGTAATCACAAGATCCTAAATCAGAGTTGTATGCTGGAATGTCCATGGTACTCCTACCGTATATTCCAGTATGTGTGGGAACTGCAAGCTGGGAAACATGTCCTGAACATAATACCTTTTGTGCCGTCGGCTGTCGTGTACATAATACGATTCGATCCGATTTATGTTTTTCGGCACTAAATTACTGTGGGAAAGAATACGAACTGATCCGATCTGACTCAATGGCGTTAAAGTGCATGTCACAATTGCAATGAAAATGCATCAAACTTTATTTTGATCTCGGCTGCATTTAATACGCTTTAAAACGTGCTCCTTATATGAACAAATCTCATTTGTTTTTAGAACCATGACCTTTTAAGACAAATCTCAGTATTATCATAGTATTTCATCAGTTTGATATTTAACTAACGGAGTCGCTAAGAACACCATTCCTCAGAACGAGAGAAAGCTGAGAGTGAATAAGGAAGCCTGGAAGCTGGGAGATGGCCTCCAGCGAGGGATATGCGGTGGACCAATCCCGTAAAATATGCAAACGGCCCGCTTCCGGAATAACGCAGGCTGGGAAAACGCATTGCTTTCTCTCTGCGCTTTCTCCGAAACCGGAAGGCAGCCAAGAAACTCGATGTGTTTCACTTTCAGTTTCCTCCGGCCGCTTGCCTCCTGGCTGTAGAGGCAGTCCATCAAACTTATGACAGCCACTCGGGCAGCTAAATACCGCCGTGTCCGTAACGACTTCTCTAGACGTCTCTCTTTCCGCGGCCATTACAAAGGCGTTCGCCTTATGTGCTAATGCGATGCCGCTTTCGCGGGAACTTCTTGGAGGCGCTTTCTGCCGATGTCTTCCGGCACGACTCTCTCTCTATTCCACGAGGCGCCTTTCTAAAGAAAGAGCCGTTCTCAAATAAAATGAAAACAATTATTATTGTTATTATTATTTAGGTATGGGCCCAATAGGTCCACGCAAGGTGCAACCAATCAGTGTCGCTTTTGTTGGTTGCCCTTCCTTCCTGTCCAAATTTGTTTCATCCTTTCGGAATGAAGTCTCTTTCTTTCACCACACCACGGTGTTCCAGTCCGTTTTCTAATTTCCCTCTGACCAACTTCCCAATCATATATCTTTTATCTGAATATTTTTCTATCTCTAACGTCTGCCTGAGTTATATCAACTACTTTAAGATCCTCCTTAATCGCAGCGATTCATTTAACTGACTCAGTTTTGGCCGTGCTTCTGTTTTCGTAGAATTCTACTATTTATTTTGTCAACATAGTGGCTGTCATTCTTTTAATGCGGCCATTACTTTTAAGTCTTCGTTTTCTAATGTCACCATGTATGTCTGTCTACTCTTCTATTTCCTTATTACTTCTCAGCCTATAAGTTTCTCCGTTAGTAATTTGGGTCCTAGTATTTCCCTAATCTTTCTTTTGAATTTCTTCAATATCCCTCTTTCTATTTAAAATTAAAGTTCCTGTCCTATAAAGATCCTGAGGTTTGATTACAGCGCTGTAATTCCTAAGTTTACTGAATTTAGAAAGTGATTTTTTATTATAAATATTTTGTGCTAATCTGAATGCAGTTGGCATTTTTTGATAGCAAACTTCGTTTGCAGCTTTTTCCAGACAGTTTTCTTGCATTATTTCCCACAAGTATTTAAACTGAGAAATTGTTTTTATTTTTCCATATTTCGTGTTCAAAAACTTTTATGCTTTATTATCATTATTATTATTCGAATTTAGCAGAGTCAGATCGACGTGAATTAGTTGATTTATGTCATTGTATTCTTTACCTTTTCTTGCACCCAAACCTCCAGATGTCAGAAACTGAGATCGGTGCCAAACGTTGTACGTCTATAGAGTATCAAGAAAAACGCCGATTTAGTTCGTGCTGTATGCTGTCGTCCTATAGAACATGCGTAAACGGTAGTTAAAAGTAACATCAGAACTACAAAGCACAGGAAAAGCATAGCTGTGAGGGATGGTTTAGGAGATCTCGCGTATGTCAGTTGGTAGAGCGTAATGTCGTTCTTCTAAAGGTCCCGCGTTCAAACCCCACCGGTGACATTTTTTCTAATTGCTTACGCGTGGAACTATTTGTGGGAGAACATTTTCCTGACATGTAAAAGGACTTTTCGGAGTTAGTAGCAATGTTCTTTCGGCAGTCTGCTTTCGCTTCGTTAGTTGACAGTAGCAAACGTGTGAGCACATTTGTATAGCTAGTGTGGCGTTCTGTCGGACATATGCGACAGAACACCGCACCTATCTATTCAAATGTACTCTATAGGTTCGCTGCTGTAAACTAACGAAGCGAAAGCAGATTGCCGAAAAAACATTGTTACAGACTCCGAAAAGTCCTTTTACATGTCAAGATAAAGTTCTCCCATATAAAAATTCCACGCGTGAGCCATTTCGCACGCGTATAAATAAAGGTTCTTGCCAGCGAAAGAAACCGTAATGGCGTTTGCGTATAGCCAACAGTGGAAGGTGCTCTGCGCGCATTTGCAGTACAGCGACCGCAGAGTCCCGACGGCCATATTTCGAAACTCTTCAGTTGAGGTCGCAACTCAAAACACTGTGCACACATTGACTGATGATGTGTTGGCATACACAGAGTCTTTTCAAAATAGAGTTCACAACCTTGTTGCTGGATATTTCTCTAGTTAATGCACACAGATGTACAGTTTTCGAGGAGTCGCCTATCTCGAAGATTTAAAATTCAAAATGGCTATCTTCCTCCACAATGTATAATCGACAACGACCTTAATATAATTCATTTCATTAGGAATGATTCCTGGCTTCGAGCTCCTATTCTGGCTACATTGTTCGGCGATCATTGGCAGGCAGTACCTCGCTGTAACTGTGGAAATTACTATTATTTCGAAAGCGAATATTAAACTTTGAGTCAAGAAGATGGGGGAGGAATTTTTAAGAGTAAACGCGCTTGTCCAACTGCACCTCCATCACGTTTGGTAACAATCCTGCAACAAACAGTTTTGTACATTGTTCTGTTCTGTCGATTGTGTACATTATTCTGAGACAAAAATTTTATGTCTGTATGCTTTAATTGAAGAGATATTAAATTATTTTGAGACACTTTCTAATGTAGCCACATGGAGGAAGGTAAGTTGTCGTATTTGACGGAGTAAGGTTTCATTCCAAGCCCTACCTGCAAACGTAATTTGCCAGTCAACATGATGAGGAGAATGTCATTCATACCTGTGGAATAGATGCATGCCAATCCGGCCTGTACGCACTGTGAATTATTGTAACATTTCTGTCTGTTGTGTCGTTTTCTAAATCTTGGATAAATCTGATACGCTGATCCATTCATAATTGTCCAGCGCCATCTTCTGGGCACAGTTATTTCACTCATCCACCTTGATCATTACTCTGTGTGTTTCAGGCTCTCTAATAAATTATTAATCATCTTTACAGCTAAAAATTGTCTTCCATCTCTCAGATCATTATTTATGCAATGAGAGCGTTTGGAGTATTATCGCTGTCTTGCAGTCCAAATACTCCGCTCAGGGTTTCTGGTAAACCAGTGACGTACAATACATTGTGAGCAGCCAATGTATGGCTATAAGCTGCGAACCAAGTCGACAGACAGACAATGAGAAGCAGCTGAGCACTCTTTCACGTTCGTTACTTTCCCTCCTTCTTTCTTTTTTCCATACGACAGCAGAATGAAAGCTAGATTACACCCACGTTCCATGTTTATTACTTGCTGTACGTTTTCTCATTGATTTTCCGTAAGAAGCACCAGCGTTAAACACAAAGACTGAAAGTACATTCCTCAGAATATTTCTCAATTTATGAAAATGTTAATTATTACAATTGTTAAATTCGACATTTCACTAACTATGCGAAAAGCTTTCACAGTAAAAGTGCTTTAGCAGCCTGTGTGAATAATTCGAACTCTGTCAGTTTTTTTTTGAAAAATCAAAATAAACTACATGACTCATTAATTGGGCTGTCTACCTGCACAATTACAGAACCGGTGAAGAATGTCATGATTGACTCCATATATGTATATAGTGATCACAAATTGTTGTTTACTGCTTAACAATATTTATAATTATTTTATTGTACTTTTAATGTGTACATAATAAGCTGTTACTGTGTTTTAATCTTACATTATGTCTTATGTATTGTAGAATGATGTGGAACTGTATTTCGCTTATTATGTATTAATTTATATCTATTTAAACAATAAAAACTGCCTCTACATCATTGTTTTAAATCAAAACCTCTGAAATGGAGCTCTTTTCTCAACAAAAATGTTATCCTGAAATGTAGCAAAACAGCCATTTCTTGCGTATTAATGATCACATTACATACATTGTTCAATTGATAGACACATATCAAAGGCAACCTCAAAGATGGAGAGCAAGTAATAGAAACAAAAATATGATGTTGTTGTTCTTGTGGTCTTCAGCCCAGAGGCTGGTTTGATGCAGCTCTCCATGCTACTCTATCCTGTACAAGCTTCTTCATTTTCAAGTAACTACTGCGCCCTACATCCTTCTGAAACTGCTTGGTGTATTCATCTCTTGGTCTCCCTGTACGATTTTTACCCTCCACACTGCCTTCCAATACTAAATTGGTGATACCTTGATGCCTCAGAACGTGTCCTACAATCCGATCCCTTCCTCTATACAAGTTCGGCCACAAATTCCTCTTCTCCCCAATTCTATTCAGTACCTCCTCATTAGCTACATGATCTACCCATCTAATCTTCAACATTCTTCTGCAGCACCACATTTCGAAAGCTTCTATTCTCTTCTTGTCTTAACAAATATATATGAGTTATATTTGTGAAATGTATGGATATCCTAATCTTCCTAAGATCCCAAGTGAGTCTGTTCTCAAGAATACTGAAAAACTCGAAGATTTTATACATTTTTCTTTAGTACATTAATTAAAAAAATTCACCATATCATTTACATGCATACATATCAAAATGAACAAGATAATTCCTAGGTTATTATAACCAAGCATCGTCAAAAAAGACAGTTTCAAAGCTTGCATACATAGAGTGCATGAACACAGTGCAATTGTGTTAAGAGTACGATGTTATACGGCATTCATACTATGTGATAAAGTTAATAATACGGTAAAATCCGTCCGTAATGTCTGTCCGCAGTGTTGAGCTCCGCGTGTCTCGCCATGCGGATTGCGTAAGGTTGGCAGCAGATTCATGTCACTGTATAAGATAGACAGTAACGAAAATTACATACCCACAAACAGGCAAATCCATTTCTATAAACGAAAATAAGACACTAAAAATTGTTCCACAATAACAAACTAATACTCCAAATTACCTCAATATCATTATGAATAATTATTTTAATGTACAATGATAGCGCTTATCCGGAACACAGAACTCATTTATTATTTGTGCCTCGAAGTGATGACATTACTATCTATGACTAAGGAATGACGTCATTGTTCAAAGCCGACGGGTTGTATCCCCTACTAAACTAGACCCAGCTAGGTGCCGCGATTCACTGCTAGTGGCTACAGTTTTGTTGGGAGATGGGACTCAACATTTCTACAACTAGAACAATGAAATTAAGTAATTATATTAATTACAATTAAATACACTGTACTCTCCAATATCCCAAATGCTTCAATCGCACGCTACAGGGGCCAGTGACCTTTCGTAATTACTTACGCTCCAAAGATTTCATCTAAAAGTCGTAGGGATTGGTGTGTCATATGACCAATAGCGTTCTCTAGTTGGAAAAATGAATGATTGATTTCGTTTTCATTCACAGGGCAATAAATCTACAAATTATCTGTGATTAACAGACATCGAAGGTGATGGTAGTGTTGAAAAAGATCGCCCTATAATTTGAACTCGCGCTATGACAACCTACATTCCGATTTCCGTTGTGTGCAACGATGTTTCTCTTAAGGCATGTGGATTTTATGATGACCAAATTCGTGAATTTTCGGAATTAATGTATAGCCAGATGGGTGAAACCAAGCCTCATCACGGGGAAATTTTCGATCTAAAATACCAACTCCACGTTGGTAATTGCTGAAATCATTCACAATATGCTATCCGTTTCGCATGGTCCATACAATGTAAGTGTTGCACAGCAGTCGTTTTATACGGATACATCCCCAGTTCTTTGGTAATATCTTTATGTGCCACCGTATGAGAGACTTTAGCCTCTTGGGATAATCCCCTCACTAATTTTGTTGGACGCCACAACATAATGTCGAAATGTCGTCAAGCTTCAGCTCTGTGAAAATTGTATCAGTTCGTGGTGCATCATAAACTGAATCTGTTGTATGGAATTTGCAAATTACACTGAAGCGCCAAAGAAACTGGTATAGATGTGCGTATTTAAATCCAGAGATATGTAAACAGGCAGAATATGACGCTCCAGTCGGCAATGCCCATATAAGACAACAAGTGTCTGGCGCAGTTGTTAGATAGGTTACTGCTGCTACAATGGCAGGTTATCAACATTCAAGTGAGTTTGAACGTTGTGCTGCAGTCGACGCACGAGAGATGGGACACAGCATCTCCAAGACAGCGATGAAGTGGTGGTATTGATATGATGTACAGTATCATCACAGTATAACATATGTTAGACTGTGGTATCATGGCATACCAAGTTTGGTACTCCTGGTGGCTGTGTCAAGGGCAGGAACCATTGCAATAGGCATGCATACTCCCCAGACTGAAAATCAAGGGTACTTCAGCAGCACAGTGTACTGACTCCATGAGTTTGGCCTTTGAAGCAGCGAAGCATATATAGTGGACGCAGTGCTCCTAGCTCATCCAGAATTAGAAACACCCTTCCCACTGATAGTTGACGCCAGTCAAATAGCAAACAGGGCTGCACTACAACAGTCTACATGAGGGCATGTGGCAACCTTTGGACTTCTACTCCCATAAGCTGTAATCATCTCAGCAGAACTAGACCACTGGAGTTCCTCTTAATACAAGGCAATAAAAGATTCTGCCCACAAATGGAAGAAAGGGAGTTCGCAATTCTTACAGACGTCAAGTCATTGATGTATGCATTTTGGCAGAAAAACAACAACTGCTCACCTTGCCAGCACAACCAATTCATTTTCGTAGCACAATTCAGTACAATGTAATGTGTATTGACAACGTGGTGGCCATTTACCTGTCTTACATCTATGGTATTTCAAACAGCTCACGCACTGGAGCCAACTTGCTGAGGCACAGAAATCTGATCAAGAGCTTCAAAACTATCTCAACAATACATAAACTGCGCTGGAATTGAGGTTGGCCGATGTGTTTGGTGCTGATGCCAAATCTGGGAAACTGAGCCCATTCTTACCAGTAGCATTTCGCAATCCTCCCTTTGACGATCTGCACAAATAAGTCATCCTGGCATCAGGTCAACAGTTCACCTAGTCTTTGTGTGGCTGAAATACGAAAAGACTGTCGTGAATGGACTGGCATGTGTGTCAGATGCCAATGGAGCAAGATCAACCATCACACATATGCATCGGTTGGGAAATTTCCAATTATTAATGCGTGATTTGCATACATCCAAATCGATTTGTGAGTCCACTACCTTCCTCCAGCAGAGAATGATATATCCCTACCATGATCAGTCATCTTAGTTGCTGGCCTGAAGCAGCCCCAGTGAATAACTTATCTACGGAAACACTGGCATCCAACTTCGCATCAAGTTGGATTTCTTACTTTGGTTGGCCATTGCACATAAGGACTGATCACTGGTGCCAATTCAAGTCAGAGCTGTGGTGTTCTTCCAACTAACAAAGTTCTATGGCACAGTGCACCATAGGACCACTACCTACCTCCCAGCCAATAAGAGTATGACAGACTGCAGGCATTGCTCAGTCAAAGTGGAAATCTTGAGCCAAGATTTGCATTGGATGACAGCATTACCAATTGTATTACTGGACCTACAGATGACATATAAACTCAATTTAGATGAATCACCAGCATAATTTGTTTATGGTGAAATTGTGTGCCTGCCTGGAGGGTTTCTAGAAGCACAACCATCACAGTTACCTGGTATCGATCATTGTGACTTTCTGCTTCGACTGAGGGAGCGTGTCGCACAATTTTGCCCACATCAACTTTCAAGGCATGGCACCACAGTTGTCTACATGCATCAGGACCTACCAACATGCACCCACATCAAGCTCTGTGTGTGTGGTGCCAGATCTTCACTGCAACCACTGTACACTGGACTCCACCAGGTGCTGCAGTGAGGGGAAGGTACCTTTGAGATACCGGTAAACAGCAAGCTTATCACAGTCTCCGTAGACTGGGTAAAACCAGCATATGTTCCATATGACAACTGACTACCTGACACACCTTGACCACACCGGTCAGCACCAGTATCAACACCATCATCACCCATTACAGAACATCTGTCCACACACACAACGAGATCTGTATGGCAAGTACACTTTCTGATGTGCTATCTGTACAATGCTCCACTTCCCCTGACGGGGCTAATGTAATGTCTGAACTTCAGTTTCTCTCACAGTCTAGGGCAGTGCAGAGTTGTGTCATGTGCGCACAGATGTAAAAGTATCATTACAGTGCAATTGTCAATTGGCTTTCCATATCAGTCACCAGGGGCACTGATATCGATGGTGAATTATTCTGAGCCAACAGAGAGTATGTGTTCTTGTGTCGTTCTCATCTTAGAGACAAGAAATAGTTTTTAATAATTTTAATAATAATAATAATACATTGCATCTGTACAAAAATTGTGTGTCATCAATAAAGAAGTTTGCTATTTCTTTGTAGAGCATTCATCTCCTTAGGGGAACACAATAAAGAGACAGTTATTTCACACACCCATAGGCCTGACAATGAAATGGACAATGATGAATCTAGCAGTACACAACCATGCATTCATTTTATTTCTCAGGCGATAACCTATTGTTTTGCCCACAGGACAGAGTAGGCTTCTCAGCAAAATGTCTCGTGTACCATCTCATCCATGAGGTAAACATACATACTTATTACACATCATTTCTCATGAAATACATGAAAATACTTCATAAGCATGCTTCTTAAATTTGTTGTTCAGAAATGGGATAACAGATTCTATTACTTTGTCAAGGATGTAAGCTTTGTTGTCCTCATTCTTACTATAGCAACTCAGAGAATTGTTTACAGATGTACTCTTTGTTTTCTGGAATTTTACCTTAATACACTCTTAATATTTGCCATGTGCAACTTTGGTTTGCATTAAATCAACTATAATATATTTTCCTTTGGCGCACAAATGGCATTTACTCAAGGAAAAGTCTTACTTTGTGCACTTTTCTTGGAAAAAACTGCATGACAAGCAAGCACTGAATGACCTCTAGAATTTAGAACAGGTATAACATTATTCGACTTCCTATTATGACATCTACTTGTATCTGCTTCTTGACAGGTTGCAATTAAAGCTTCGGTTAAACCCCAGTTCTGTAATGAGTAAGCTGCCACTTTGTTTATCTCTTTAATTTTATTGAATAAGTGCTGTGACATAACGTTAACAGAGGCGCCTGTTTCTAAAACAAATGAAGTAGGAATTTTTCCAACTACGGTGTCAATTAAAGTTTTAACTAATACTTGTGTGTTATTAGAACATGTGTGTTTATACATACTCAGTTCATCTCTTATATTGATACCTTCATTATATTTTAACAGGTTAATGTGATTGCCTTGATTGCCCACAATCCTTGAAATGACCACAATTGCAAGGTTTCATGAGTTAATTTCGTTATAGTTGTCAATTGTGGCTTATTGGTCACCTCAGTGATACTTACTGAAGTGCTCTGATTCTGCCAGCTAGTTTCAGATGGACCATTGTTCATCAGATTTTTTTGCAGGTGTGTATTTTCACATTTCCTTGGTTCTGATTCGCATTATGCAAATTCCAGTAACTGTTGCCATTACTCTTCCATATAGCTATCTGCTCCTGTTAACTTGATAACCAGGATTATACTGATTATTACATTTTCTCCTGCTATTATTATTCAAATTTAGCAGGTGGTGGTCATTACACTGTGTGTCATACCCAGGTGATGTGGACAGTGATGTCATGTGGGCAGCATTATAGCCATTTGTCCGAGCAGAGCTCTGGTTCCGCGTCTGCAGCTGATTTGGTGATGGTGCCTTATTGTTGTCATTACTAGTGTTATTACTGACTTTTAAGACTTCTTGTATCAGGTCTATGGAGTCTAGTATTGATATGAACTGTTCTAAGTCATCACCCGGTACATGTACTAATTTCTCCCAAATAGCAACTCACATTCAGAATTCTTGATACATCTTTATGAGAAATAGGTTCATACCAGAAATTAGTTTTATTTCAGTGTTTCTCAAAATATTTCTGTAGACCATTCTGTTTACCACAAAAGAGATCTGGATTGAGTATCTGTTTCCTAAGCCTCTTCTACAGGCATCTTGATCAGTATTTAAATAGAAATGCTCTTTCAAATTGTTCCTATATTTGACAAAGTTCTGCCAGTTCCAGTTTGTATCCTGTTGTGAAGGGGTAACATGCCTCCTGGAACTACCCAAACGTCCATATGCCACACTGTCTACATCGCA
Source organism: Schistocerca americana (assembly GCF_021461395.2). Classification (NCBI taxonomy): domain Eukaryota; kingdom Metazoa; phylum Arthropoda; class Insecta; order Orthoptera; family Acrididae; genus Schistocerca; species Schistocerca americana. The sequence goes on from NC_060127.1 coordinate 48,985,836, forward strand.
TAATGCTTGCAATATTATTCGGGTTCCCTCAATAGGGAGATTGAGGAATATTCATTTTGCCTGTCTAGGTTTGTAAATTTTATTTTTACAATATTTTTTTCCTTCAGACCTGTATGCATGTGCCATGCAGCATATGGAGGTTTGAGCCAGTGCGGGAAGCATGGACAGACAGCTGAAGTTGTTAAGGTGACTACTTGTGACAAATGGGATTTCCAGATTCGGGTCCTGGTCTGGCACTGACTTTCATGTGTCACTAATAGGTAGTTTAATCAAACAAGGAAACTTCAGGAAGGAATATCAACACTACAGGAAAAGAGAGATTGCTACTTACGGTAAAGAAAGCACACCTCATGCACATATGACCGCCAACTCCAGCATCTCGGACTGGTAGTTTCTACATGTAATACAGCTGATGTCAAAGAATCCATAATCAGCAAATAAGTTTCATAATATTTCATATGGCTTCATCAGCAATGTCTGTTCCTTCAGACATGCATACATACAGGCATAGTGAAAATAAATATTATGGTCCTAGATGCCTACAAACCTGCTACAATTGAAGTTTGGAAGGTAGGAGACAAGGTACTGGCGGGATTAAAGCTGTGAGGATGGGGCGTGAGTCGTGCTTGGGTAGCTCAGTCGGTAGAGCACTTGCCCGCGAAAGGCAAAGGTCTCGAGTTCGAATCTCAGTCCGGCACACAGTTTTAATCTGCCAGGAAGTTTCAAACCTGCTACACTTTCAAAGCAGGCGGAAAAGTGATACTCGGATGTGGCGTGTCCCAAGTGGTGTACAGGAGGTCCGTACTGGCTTGCTAGCAGACTTGACTGAAGTAAAACAGCTCTTGCAGACCAAATACGACTACCCCTACAGTTAACAACCATAGCTGTAACTCGGAGCATGCTCTTCACAAAGTTGACCACCTCTGAAAGCCAAGCATGGAAGTAAATCCCTTAAGGAAAAATCCACCACCTGGCAATTGTCAAGGAATACTGCACTCAGATATGGCAAACAGTCAATTTAAAGATAACTTAGACGAACAGAGCATATGAAAACGCCCAGGACTGACAGAAGATCAAAAGTTAGACTCAAGACAGAACAGGTAAACTACATAGCAACACACAACATAAATTCCATCACATGACCAGGGAAACTCAAAATTTTGACAGACAAAATGGAGTCTAACAACAGAACTTCAAGAAATGATAAATATTGATGAGGATCCAATAGAATCACAGGGATATAGAATTTATAAGGGAGGACACCAGACTGTTGCTAATCTGGCCATTCCATGCACATACGAGGGGGTACCAAAAAAAAAGAGGAATAACATTGCCGTGTGTGGAGCTTGTGTAGTAACACATTTCTGCCACTAGGCCTGTATAACGCAACTCATTGCCAGTTCAGTTCCACCTGTTTTATCATCCTGGTTTTTACTGTTCATCTGCAATGATTGTTTTTGCTAGTGCTGTTTTGTTCTTGTTTCGTTTTTTATGATGTCAAGTTCAATTGAACAATGTGCAGCTGTGAAATTTTGTTTTCGACTCGGTAAAATTCTGATGAAACTGTTTTAATGTTGAAAACAGGTTACCAAGATGACACTATGGAAAAAACTCATGCGGACAAGTGGTTTGCTCGATATAAAAATGGCGACTAGTTGATTGATGACAAACCTCATTCTGAACATCCATCAAATGTCCGAATCGATGAAAATATTGAAAAAATTCGATAGCTTTGTATCCCCAGGTCAGACTGTCAATCACACCTTTTATTTGGAAGTTTTAAGAACATTGCACAACAGCATTTGTCAAAAAAGACCCTATCTGTGGTAGACAGGAGACTGGTTCTGCCACCACGACAACGCACCTGCACACACAGCCATCTCTGTTAGACAGTTTTTGGCTAAAAGTGGCACGGTTCCGCTGCTCCACGCACGTCACTCACCTGACCTGGTTCCGTGCAACTCTCTCTTATTTCCACATGTGGAAAAGGGATGAAAGGACACCGATTAGACAATATTGGAGAAGTCAAAGAAAAAAAGAGGGAGGAGCTGTCAGCCATTTCTAAAGATGACTACATTTATTTTCATAGAAAACTTAGTCTTTGGGTGTGTACATATATAGACTTTCACTGAAATTGAAACTGACCCAGTGGGACTCACTTCAGCTGTTTTGGAGAAACCTATTTTGTCCAGTGTCAAGAGGAGGCAAATACAAAAGGGTTGTGGTCTATTAATCATTGGCAGTTCAGATGTATGGCAAATGACTGTACCCCTTACAGAAATAGCAGCAAGGGGCAGGAAAGGCCACCATGTGCTCTCAGTGTGCATACCTGGTGGCCTCATCCAACATGCTGAAGAGGCTATCCTGTCAGCCACTGAAGAAACAGGGTGCAACCAACTGCAGTTTGTGGCACATGTTGAAACAAATGATGCTTGTTGTCTGTATTCTGAGGTCATACTTGGATCATTCCGGTGACTGGCAGAGAAGGTTGAGAAGCCCAGCCTTATGCAAAGAGTTTCAATGGAGCTCACAATTTGCAGCATTGTCCCCAGAATTGAGTGAAGGGACTGAACCAGAGACTTTGAAGATTCTGTACCAAGCAAGGCTGCAACTTCCTGGACTTGCACCATAGGGTCAAAGGCTGCTACTCAGGTAGCTGACTGTATGTAGAGTGGACACAAGGGTTATTTAGATTCGGCAACTCTCCATCCATTCCAGGTAACAACAGCTGTAGGAAACCCAGAAGTACCAGTGTAAGATCAAAAGAAATACCTCCCACAGGTGTGAGTATTAAAATCCTGAAAAGCAGTGAAGCTCATATAATACTAGGCACAGAAAGCTTATTGAAACCTGAAACTGATAGGAGTGAGGCTTTTGGGGAAAATGTAAGAGTATACTGAAATTATAGGCAAATGGGAAATTGTGGTGGTGTATTTATAGCAACAGACAAGAAACTCAAATCCCCAAAATAGAAACTGAGGCTGACTGAGAGATTATTTGGGCAAGACTCAATATCAACGGTGAGCATAAAATATAACTGGATTCTTCTATCACCCACCAGATTCAATTCCTGATGTAACCTAAAACTTTAGAGAAAACATCAGTTCCCCAATCACACTGTTATTATAGGTGGAGATTTTAATCATCCAACAATCAATTGGGAAAATTCCAGTTTTGTTAGTGGTAGGCATAATAAAGCAACCTGTGAAACATTGCGGAATGGCTTCTCTGAAAACTACATAGAACAGATAGTTCAGAGCCCTACTCATGATGGAAATACATTAGATCTACTTGCAAAATAAAGGCTGACCTCTTTGAGAACGCCCACATCAGAAATGGTGTCAGGTACCATGATGCAGTTGTGGCAGCAATGGCTGCCAAAGTACAAAGGCCAGTAAAACAAGCAGAAAGATAAGTATGTTCAGTAAACTAGATAAGAAATCAGTAGTATCATACCTCAATGAGGGACTTGAAACTGTCAGCACAGGTTTGGAGCATGCAGAGGAACTATGGCTGAAGTTTAAAAGGATAGTTGACCATGCACTGGACACATGTGTACCCAGTAGAACAGTTCATAATTGGAGGGAACCTCCATGGAATACAGTTACTGTAAAGAAACTTCTAAAGAAAAACAGATTACTGCTTAATAGGTGTAAAACAAAGAATAGGGCTATAGACAGGTGCTGAATGAAAAGTGTTTGACAGTCAAGAGAGTAATGTATGAATTCTTTAATAACTACTGTTGCAGAATTTTGTCAAATGATCTTTCACAAAACACAAAGAAATTCTAGTCATATGTAAAGGCTGTTAGTGGCACCAAGGTTAGTGTCCTGTCCCTAGCGAACGAGACAGGGACTGAAATTTAGAGTGACAAAGCAAAAACTGAAATGCTTAACTCAATTTTCAGATGTTCCTTTACAAAGAAAAACCCATGAGAATTGCCCCAATTTAATCCTTGGACCACTGAAACAATAAGTGACATAAGTATTAGTGTCAATGGTCTTGAGAAACAGCTGAAAAGTGTTGAAAAATGAACAAAGCTCCAGCGTCCCATGGAATCCCTATTAGATTCTGTATTGGATTTGCAGCTAAATCAGCCCCTCTTCTGACTATAATCTATCATAGATCCTTTGAACAAAAAGTTGTGCCCAGTTCTTGTAAAAAAGCACAGGACACATCCATCTACAAGAAGGGTAGTAGAAGTGATCCACAAAAATACTGTCCAATATTCCTGACATCGATTTGTTGTAGAATCTTAGAACATATTCTGAGCTCAAACATAATGAGGTATCACGAACAGATGACCCCCTCCGTGCCAACCAGCATGGATTCTGAAAACATCGATCATGTGAAACCCAACTTGCACTTTTCTCACATGATATACTGAAAGCTTTGGATGAAGGCAGTTAGATACAGGCAGTATATTTTGATTTTTGAAAGGCATTTGACTCAGTACCAGACCTATGCCTATTTTCAAAAATGTGATCATATGAGGTATCAGGTGAAATATGTGACAGGATAGGGGAGCATTTGGTTGAGAGGATGCAGCATGTTATTTTGGATGGAGAGCCATTATCAGATGTAGAAGTAATTTCAGGTGTGCCTGAGATAAGTGCGCTGGGATCCTTGCTGTTCATGTTGTATGTTAAGGACTTTCCAGACAATATTAATAGTGACCTCAAGCTTTTTGCAGATTATGCAGTTATCTGTAATGAAGTACTATCTGAAAGAAGCTGTATAAATATTTAGTCAGCTCTTGGAAAGATTCAAAATGGTGTAAAGATTAGCAACTTGCATTAAATGTCAAGGAATGTAAAATTGTGCACTACACAAAACAGAAAAACATAGTATCCTATGACAATAATATCAGTATGTATCTGTTGGAATTGGCCAACTAACACAAATACTTGTCTATAACACTTTGTAGGGATATGAAATGGTACAGACAAATAGGCTCCCTCATGGGTAAAGCAGGTGGTAGACTTCAGTTTATTGGTAGAATACTGGGTAAGTGCAGTCATTCTACAAAGAAGATTGCTTACTCGCTTGTGTGACTGGTTCTAGAATATTGCTCAAGGGTGTGGGATCCATGCCAGATAGGACTGACAGGGGATACAGAACACATACAGAGAAGGGCAGCACAAATGGCCATAAGTTTGTGGGAGAGTATCACAAAGATACTGAAGGAACAGAACTGGAATACTCTTGAAGGTAGACATAAACTATCAAGAGGAAGTCTATTAACAAAGTTTCAAGAACTGGCTTTACATGATTACTAGGAATATACTAAAAGCCCTATGTATTGTTCAGATAGGGATCATGAGGATAAGATTAGAATAATTACTAAATGTTCAGAAGCATTCAAACACTCTTTCTTCTTGCACTCCATATGTGAATGGAAGTGGAAGAAACCCCAATAACTGGTACAATGGGATTACTGTCTGCGATGCACCTCATGGTTGCTTGCAGATTGTAGATTTAGATGTGGATGTATGAGGGCAAGTCTATTATTATCCATGAAGTAGTTATAAAATTTTATTGTAATCAAACAGGAAACTTACAAGAACATCATTTTCCGACATAGTCTCCTTGTGTTTCAACACACTTGGTCCATCATTGTACAAGCTTCCTGATACCTTCATAAAAGAAGGTTCTCAGTTGAGCTGTGAGCCAGGAATTGATCGCTTCTTTCACTGCTTCATCCGAGGCAAATCGATGGCCCCTTAATGCCTGTTTGAGTAGACCAAACAAGTGGTAGTCAGAAGGGGCAAGATCGGGATTATATTGAGGATGATACCGTACTTCAAATTTGAGTTTCTGGAGCATTTCAGCAGTGTGGGCAGCAGTATGCAGACGGGCATTGTTGTGCAACAACACAACACCTTTTGCCAGCAATCCTCGACATTTGCTTTGAATTGTAGGCTTTAGCCTAGCAGTAAACATCTCACTGTAACATACACTGTTTATCGTTGTTCCCCTTTCCCCATAATGTTCCAATACTGGAGCCTGTGCATCCCAAAAACCCATAAGCATCAGTTTTCCTGTGGACGGTTGGGTCTTGAACTTTCTCTTGCACGGCAAATTTGGATGTTTCCATTCCATACTCTGCTGTTTACTCTCTGGCTCATAATGATGGATCCATGTTTTGTCACAAGTAATAATCCTGTCTAAGAAGTTGTTCCCTTCATTACTATAGCGATCCAAATGTTTTTTGCAGACGTCCAAGTGCATTTGTTTATGCAACTGTGTGAGTTGTTTTGGGACCATCTTGCACAAACTTTATGAAACCCAAGCTTGTTGTGGATGATTTTGTAGGCAGAACCATGACTAATTTGCAGATGATGTGCCACTTTTTCAGTAGTTAATCATCTATCAAAGAGAATCATTTCATGTTATTGCTCAATAGTATCTTCATTTGTGGCAGTAAAGGTCGTCTGGCTCCTTCATTGTGCGTAAGACTTGTGTGACCATTTCGGAATTTTTCAATCTACTCATAGACACTCTGTTGTGGCAAAACACTGTTCCTGTACTATACCGAAAGTCTTCAATGAATTTCGGCGCCTGATACGCCTTCCAACCACAAAAAACGGATCACTGAGCATTGCTCTTCTTTGGTGCAAATAGACAGTGGAGCAGCTATGATTAACAGCACAGCAGCGATAATGAAACAAACCTAGCAGCTTGAAAATTGCAAAGATATAACAACAAACAAACAAAACACGCGTCATCAATGTAAAATGACAGTACTACCAAAATAAACAAAAATATAACTTCATTGCGGATAATAATTGACTTACCCTCATAGATACAGTAGTATTACCCACTACAAAACATGTCCCACATTTTTATTTGTCACAATAATGATAAGCAACAGCAATGTTCTTTATCATACAATGGCTTTACAAGCATTATGTCAGTACTGCGTGTTTCTGATTGTTGCATAATGTACTCCAGGAAGATACCTGCAGCTTCAGTATCAACATTGTGAGATATCTTCATGTTGTCTCCTCCTGTGTCCTCTTCTTCATCACTTTTATCATAACTCTCCTGTATACTTTTGATTATCTGTTCATCTGCTAAAATTTCGTCATAAACAGTTGTTTGTCAAACATTGCACACAGCAGCGGTGGCTTTCTGTGAAGAACCTCAGTTTAACTTATCTCTAATTTTGTAATTTTGGGTTTCTGCTTGAGGTCTAGCATAATCTGTTTCCTTTTAGAAGCCATGACTCTAAACTGTAAAGAAAGCCACAACTTCAAACATTTAGAGAAGTGTTTAAAATTGTAATTAACTAACAACATTGTTGCACATGAGTATTCATTAAAGTATGTGTCATTTCTGCTTCAGCAACTAGAGGCTGTGTGCGGGCTTGGTTACTGAGAGGCCAAAATACTGACGGATGGATTAGTGAGAGTTTAGTTTACCAGGAAAAAGAGTAATGAAGCAATGCCCACAAATTTAGAACAGTATTTGTGACTAGTCTCACAATAATGTAATCAGTACCCCAGCGGAAATAATGCCCATCATAAAATCTTTAAAATCAAAAACATCTAGTGGGTATGACGAAATATCAACAAAGCTAATTAAAGAATGTGATTCTGAGTTAAGTAACATATTAAGCTATCTGTGTAACCAGTCGTTTTTCAGTGGAATATTTCCTGAATGGTTAAAATATGCTGAAGTTAAGCCACTGTTTAAGAAGGGAGATAAAGAAATAGCATCAAATTTCCGTCCAATTTCACTTTTGCCAGCATTCTCAAAAATTTTAGAAAAAGTAATGTACAATTGGCTTTATAACCATCTTATCTCAAATAACATACAGTCAAAGTCACAGTTTGGATTTCTAAAAGGTTCTGATATTGAGAAGGCTATCTACACTTACAGTGAAAATGTGCTTAATTCATTGGATAAAAAATTGCAGGCAACTGGTATATTTTGTGATATGTCAAAAGCATTTGACGGTGTAAATCACAATATCCTTTTAAGTAAATTAGAATATTATAGTGTAACAGGAAATGCTGCAAAATGGTTCAAATCTTATATTTCTGGCTGGAAACAAAGGGTGTTATTAGGAAAGAGACATGTATCAAGCTATCAGGCATCATCCAACTGGGAACTAATTACCTGTGGGGTCCCATTAGGTTCCATTTTAGGGCCCTTACTTTTTCTTGTGTATATCAATGACCTTTCATCAGTAACATTACCAGATGCCAAGTTCATTTTGTTTGCCGATGATACAAACATTGCAATAAATAGCAAATCAAGTGTAATCTTAGAAAGATCAGCTAATAAAATATTTGTGGATGTTAATCACTGGTTCCTAGTCAATTCCTTGTCACTAAACTTTGAAAACCCACTACATGCAGTTCAGAACTTGTAAGGGGTGTCCCACGAGTATACATCTAACATATGATGACAAGCAGATAGAAGAAGTGGACAGTGCTAAATTCTTGGGATTACAGCTTGATAATAAATTCAACTGGGAAAAGCACACCACAGAACTGCTGAAGCATCTTAACAACTCTCTATTTGCAATGCGAATTATGTCAGACATAGGGGATATAAAAATGAAAAAGCTAGCATACTATGCTTACTTTCATTCCATAATGTCATATGGGATTATTTTTTGGGGTAATTCACCAAGCCAAGCTAAAGTTTTTTAGGCAGTAAGAGTTCTATGTGGTGTGAACTCAAGAACATCCTGCAGAAGCCTGTTTAGGGAACCAGGGATACTAACTACTGCTTCCCAATATATTTATTCTTTAATGAAATTTGTCCTTAAAAATACATCACTTTCTCAAACCAACAGCTCAATTCATGGAATCAATACTAGAAATAAGAATAATCTTCAGAAGGATTTAAAGTCACTTAGTCTTATGCAAAAAGGTGTGCATTATTCAGGAACACACATTTTCAATTACTTGCCAGCAGCCATAAAAAGCTTAACAACCAATGAAATTCGGTTTAAGAGAAGCCTAAAGGATTTATTGGTGGCCAACTCCTTCTACTCCATTGATGAATTTCTCAGTAGAACCAACTGATTTGTGTGTGTGTGTGTGTGTGTGTGTGTGTGTGTATATATATATATATATATATATATATATATAAAAAAAAACAAAGATGATGTGACTTACCAAATGAAAGTGCTGGCAGGTCGACAGACACACAAACAAACACAAACATACACACAAAATTCAAGCTTTCGCAACAAACTGTTGCCTCATCAGGAAAGAGGGAAGGAGAGGGGAAGACGAAAGGAAGTGGTTTTAAAGGAGAGGGTAAGGAGTCATTCCAATCCCGGGAGCGGAAAGACTTACCTTAGGGGGAAAAAAGGACAGGTATACACTCGCACACACGCACATATCCATCCACACATACAGACACAAGCAGACATATTTAAAGACAAAGAGTTTGGGCAGAGATGTCAGTCGAGGCAGAAGTGTAGAGGCAAAGAAGTTGTTGAAAGACAGGTGAGGTATGAGTGGCGGCAACTTGAAATTAGCGGAGATTGAGGCCTGGCGGATGACGAGAAGAGAGGATATACTGAAGGGCAAGTTCCCATCTCCGGAGTTCGGATAGGTTGGTGTTGGTGGGAAGTATCCAGATAACCCGGACGGTGTAACACTGTGCCAAGATGTGCTGGCCGTGCACCAAGGCATGTTTAGCCACAGGGTGATCCTCATTACCAACAAACACTGTCTGCCTGTGTCCATTCATGCGAATGGACAGTTTGTTGCTGGTCATTCCCACATAGAATGCGTCACAGTGTAGGCAGGTCAGTTGGTAGATCACGTGGGTGCTTTCACACGTGGCTCTGCCTTTGATCGTGTACACCTTCCGGGTTACAGGACTGGAGTAGGTGGTGGTTGGAGGGTGCATGGGACAGGTTTTACACCGGGGGCGGTTACAAGGGTAGGAGCCAGAGGGTAGGGAAGGTGGTTTGGGGATTTCATAGGGATGAACTAAGAGGTTACGAAGGTTAGGTGGACGGCGGAAAGACACTCTTGGTGGAGTGGGGAGGATTTCATGAAGGATGGATCTCATTTCTGGGCAGGATTTTAGGAAGTCGTATCCCTGCTGGAGAGCCACATTCAGTATCTGATCCAGTCCCGGAAAGTATCCTGTCACAAGTGGGGCACTTTTGTGGTTCTTCTGTGGGAGGTTCTGGGTTTGAGAGGATGAGGAAGTTGCTCTGGTTATTTGCTTCTGTACCAGGTCGGGAGGGTAGTTGCGGGATGCGAAAGCTGTTGTCAGGTTGTTGGTGTAATGCTTCAGGGATTCCGGACTGGAGCAGATTCGTTTGCCACGAAGACCTAGGCTGTAGGGAAGGGACCGTTTGATGTGGAATGGGTGGCAGCTGTCGTAATGGAGGTACTGTTGCTTGTTGGTGGGTTTGATGTGGACGGACGTGTGAAGCTGGCCATTGGACAGGTGGAGGTCAACATCAAGGAAAGTGGCATGGGATTTGGAGTAGGACCAGGTGAATCTGATGGAACCAAAGGAGTTGAGGTTGGAGAGGAAATTCTGGAGTTCTTCTTCACTGTGAGTCCAGATCATGAAGATGTCATCAATAAATCTGTACCAAACTTTGGGTTGGCAGGCCTGGGTAACCAAGAAGGCTTCCTCTACGCGACCCATGAATAGGTTGGCGTACGAAGGGGCCATCCTGGTACCCATGGCTGTTCCCTTTAATTGCTGGTATGTCTGGCCTTCAAAAGTGAAGAAGTTGTGGGTCAGGATGAAGCTGGCTAAGGTAATGAGGAAAGAGGTTTTGGGTAGGGTGGCAGGTGATCGGCGTGAAAGGAAGTGCTCCATTGCAGCGAGGCCCTGGACGTGCGGGATATTTGTGTATAAGGAAGTGGCATCAATGGTTACAAGGATGGTTTCTGGGGGTAACGGATTGGGTAAGGATTCCAGGCGTTCGAGAAAGTGGTTGGTGTCTTTGATGAAGGATGGGAGACTGCACATAATGGGTTGAAGGTGTTGATCTACGTAGGCAGAGATACGTTCTGTGGGGGCTTGGTAACCAGCTACAATGGGACGGCCAGGATGATTGGGTTTGTGAATTTTAGGAAGAAGGTAGAAGGTAGGGGTGCGGGGTGTCGGTGGGGTCAGGAGGTTGATGGAGTCAGGTGAAAGGTTTTGTAGGGGGCCTAAGGTTCTGAGGATTCCCTGAAGCTCCGCCTGGACATCAGGAATGGGATTACCTTGGCAAACTTTGTATGTGGTGTTGTCTGAAAGCTGACGCAGTCCCTCAGCCACATACTCCCGACGATCAAGTACCACGGTCATGGAACCCTTGTCCGCCGGAAGAATGATGATGGACCGGTCAGCCTTCAGATCACGGATAGCCTGGGCTTCAGCAGTGGTGATGTTGGGAGTAGGATTAAGGTTTTTTAAGAAGGATTGGGAGGCAAGGCTGGAAGTCAGAAATTCCTGGAAGGTTTGGAGAGGGTGATTTTGAGGAAGAGGAGGTGGGTCCCGCTGTGACGGAGGACGGAACTGTTCCAGGCAGGGTTCAATTTGGATAGTGTCTTGGGGAGTTGGATCATTAGGGGTAGGATTAGGATCATTTTTCTTCGTGGCAAAGTGATACTTCCAGCAGAGAGTACGAGTGTAGGACAGTAAATCTTTGACGAGGGCTGTTTGGTTGAATCTGGGAGTGGGGCTGAAGGTGAGGCCTTTGGATAGGACAGAGGTTTCAGATTGGGAGAGAGGTTTGGAGGAAAGGTTAACTACTGAATTAGGGTGTTGTGGTGCCAGATTGTGTTGCTTGGAATTTTGAGGTTTTGGAGGGAGTGGAGCTGGAAGTGGGAGACTGAGTAGATGGGAGAGACTGGGTTTGTGTGCAATGAGAGGTGGTTGAGGTTTGCTGGAAAGGTTGTGAAGGGTGAGTGAGTTGCCTTTCCGGAGGTGGGAAACCAGGAGATTGGATAGTTTTTTGAGGTGAAGGGTGGCATGCTGCTCTAATTTGTGGTTGGCCTGTAGGAGGATGCTCTGAATAGCCGGTGTGGATGTGGGAGAGGAAAGATTGAGGACTTTTATTAAGGATAGGAGTTGACGGGTGTGTTCATTGGCTGAGTTGATGTGTAGGTGAAGGATTAGGTGGGTGAGGGCAGTGGATTGTTCAGTTTGGAACTGGTATAGGGACTGATGGAAAGAAGGGTTGCAGCCAGAGATGGGAACTTTAAGTGTGAAGCCTTTGGGGGTTATGCCAAATGTCAGACAAGCCTGAGAAAATAAAATATGCGAGCGTAATCTGGCTAGGGTGAAGGCATGTTTGCGGAGGGAATGTAAATAAAACTTAATGGGGTCGTTGTGGGGGTGTTGTGAGGGTGACATGGTATTAGAAGGTGGAAAGTGTAAGATGAGGTTGAAATGAAAATGAAGGATAAAAATATATGGGGAGAGGTAAGGGTGAACTAGAAAATAACTGGAGATCTGGTATGAAAAAATGCGAAAAAGTGTTGGTTAAGTTGATCCTGTGGTGAACTTGGGTTGGTAGACAGCGATGTGCATGAAGGTTAGGTGGTTGTGTTGCCGCTAAAACACGTTAAAGGACGGAGAAATTCGGGAAAATTTCGAAAAAACGTGTAAATGTATTAAAAGGCGTGGTGTTGTGGTGAAAGATTACGAAAATGGGGCTAACAATTGTAAATAATGACGTTAAAACCTGTGGAGAGCGGCTAAAAATGATCAGTGATGTACGAAAAACGGAAGTGGAAATAAAGTAAAAGTTATTAGAACTAGCCGAAATGGTTATTTAATACGTGAAGGCAGCTGTTATTGAACTAGAAACGGTTAGCGGTATTGTTGAAAGCGCAAAATAAAAATTTTTTGGTTATGGTTTGGAAGTGGGTTACGTATTATAGAGTATATATAGGCGGGATAAATTTGTATTACGGTAAAAAGGGAAGGTGAATAGAAAGTGAGACTACTGGTAAACGCAGAAAGAGAAAATAAAGAGAAAATAAGACGACAGGAAAGATTTCGAGATGCAACAGCGACAATAACAAACGTAATTGTTGGGTTCAAATTAATGATATGGTTATAATAGAGGGAAACATTCCACGTAGGAAATATATATCTAAAAACAAAGATGATGTGACTTACCAAATGAAAGTGCTGGCAGGTCGACAGACACACAAACAAACACAAACATACACACAAAATTCAAGCTTTCGCAACAAACTGTTGCCTCATCAGGAAAGAGGGAAGGAGAGGGGAAGACGAAAGGAAGTGGTTTTAAAGGAGAGGGTAAGGAGTCATTCCAATCCCGGGAGCGGAAAGACTTACCTTAGGGGGAAAAAAGGACAGGTATACACTCGCACACACGCACATATCCATCCACACATACAGACACAAGCAGACATATTTAAAGACAAAGAGTTTGGGCAGAGATGTCAGTCGAGGCAGAAGTGTAGAGGCAAAGAAGTTGTTGAAAGACAGGTGAGGTATGAGTGGCGGCAACTTGAAATTAGCGGAGATTGAGGCCTGGCGGATGACGAGAAGAGAGGATATACTGAAGGGCAAGTTCCCATCTCCGGAGTTCGGATAGGTTGGTGTTGGTGGGAAGTATCCAGATAACCCGGACGGTGTAACACTGTGCCAAGATGTGCTGGCCGTGCACCAAGGCATGTTTAGCCACAGGGTGATCCTCATTACCAACAAACACTGTCTGCCTGTGTCCATTCATGCGAATGGACAGTTTGTTGCTGGTCATTCCCTTTTCTCTTTCTGCGTTTACCAGTAGTCTCACTTTCTATTCACCTTCCCTTTTTACCGTAATACAAATTTATCCCGCCTATATATACTCTATAATACGTAACCCACTTCCAAACCATAACCAAAAAATTTTTATTTTGCGCTTTCAACAATACCGCTAACCGTTTCTAGTTCAATAACAGCTGCCTTCACGTATTAAATAACCATTTCGGCTAGTTCTAATAACTTTTACTTTATTTCCACTTCCGTTTTTCGTACATCACTGATCATTTTTAGCCGCTCTCCACAGGTTTTAACGTCATTATTTACAATTGTTAGCCCCATTTTCGTAATCTTTCACCACAACACCACGCCTTTTAATACATTTACACGTTTTTTCGAAATTTTCCCGAATTTCTCCGTCCTTTAACGTGTTTTAGCGGCAACACAACCACCTAACCTTCATGCACATCGCTGTCTACCAACCCAAGTTCACCACAGGATCAACTTAACCAACACTTTTTCGCATTTTTTCATACCAGATCTCCAGTTATTTTCTAGTTCACCCTTACCTCTCCCCATATATTTTTATCCTTCATTTTCATTTCAACCTCATCTTACACTTTCCACCTTCTAATACCATGTCACCCTCACAACACCCCCACAACGACCCCATTAAGTTTTATTTACATTCCCTCCGCAAACATGCCTTCACCCTAGCCAGATTACGCTCGCATATTTTATTTTCTCAGGCTTGTCTGACATTTGGCATAACCCCCAAAGGCCTCACACTTAAAGTTCCCATCTCTGGCTGCAACCCTTCTTTCCATCAGTCCCTATACCAGTTCCAAACTGAACAATCCACTGCCCTCACCCACCTAATCCTTCACCTACACATCAACTCAGCCAATGAACACACCCGTCAACTCCTATCCTTAATAAAAGTCCTCAATCTTTCCTCTCCCACATCCACACCGGCTATTCAGAGCATCCTCCTACAGGCCAACCACAAATTAGAGCAGCATGCCACCCTTCACCTCAAAAAACTATCCAATCTCCTGGTTTCCCACCTCCGGAAAGGCAACTCACTCACCCTTCACAACCTTTCCAGCAAACCTCAACCACCTCTCATTGCACACAAACCCAGTCTCTCCCATCTACTCAGTCTCCCACTTCCAGCTCCACTCCCTCCAAAACCTCAAAATTCCAAGCAACACAATCTGGCACCACAACACCCTAATTCAGTAGTTAACCTTTCCTCCAAACCTCTCTCCCAATCTGAAACCTCTGTCCTATCCAAAGGCCTCACCTTCAGCCCCACTCCCAGATTCAACCAAACAGCCCTCGTCAAAGATTTACTGTCCTACACTCGTACTCTCTGCTGGAAGTATCACTTTGCCACGAAGAAAAATGATCCTAATCCTACCCCTAATGATCCAACTCCCCAAGACACTATCCAAATTGAACCCTGCCTGGAACAGTTCCGTCCTCCGTCACAGCGGGACCCACCTCCTCTTCCTCAAAATCACCCTCTCCAAACCTTCCAGGAATTTCTGACTTCCAGCCTTGCCTCCCAATCCTTCTTAAAAAACCTTAATCCTACTCCCAACATCACCACTGCTGAAGCCCAGGCTATCCGTGATCTGAAGGCTGACCGGTCCATCATCATTCTTCCGGCGGACAAGGGTTCCACGACCGTGGTACTTGATCGTCGGGAGTATGTGGCTGAGGGACTGCGTCAGCTTTCAGACAACACCACATACAAAGTTTGCCAAGGTAATCCCATTCCTGATGTCCAGGCGGAGCTTCAGGGAATCCTCAGAACCTTAGGCCCCCTACAAAACCTTTCACCTGACTCCATCAACCTCCTGACCCCACCGACACCCCGCACCCCTACCTTCTACCTTCTTCCTAAAATTCACAAACCCAATCATCCTGGCCGTCCCATTGTAGCTGGTTACCAAGCCCCCACAGAACGTATCTCTGCCTACGTAGATCAACACCTTCAACCCATTATGTGCAGTCTCCCATCCTTCATCAAAGACACCAACCACTTTCTCGAACGCCTGGAATCCTTACCCAATCCGTTACCCCCAGAAACCATCCTTGTAACCATTGATGCCACTTCCTTATACACAAATATCCCGCACGTCCAGGGCCTCGCTGCAATGGAGCACTTCCTTTCACGCCGATCACCTGCCACCCTACCCAAAACCTCTTTCCTCATTACCTTAGCCAGCTTCATCCTGACCCACAACTTCTTCACTTTTGAAGGCCAGACATACCAGCAATTAAAGGGAACAGCCATGGGTACCAGGATGGCCCCTTCGTACGCCAACCTATTCATGGGTCGCGTAGAGGAAGCCTTCTTGGTTACCCAGGCCTGCCAACCCAAAGTTTGGTACAGATTTATTGATGACATCTTCATGATCTGGACTCACAGTGAAGAAGAACTCCAGAATTTCCTCTCCAACCTCAACTCCTTTGGTTCCATCAGATTCACCTGGTCCTACTCCAAATCCCATGCCACTTTCCTTGATGTTGACCTCCACCTGTCCAATGGCCAGCTTCACACGTCCGTCCACATCAAACCCACCAACAAGCAACAGTACCTCCATTACGACAGCTGCCACCCATTCCACATCAAACGGTCCCTTCCCTACAGCCTAGGTCTTCGTGGCAAACGAATCTGCTCCAGTCCGGAATCCCTGAAGCATTACACCAACAACCTGACAACAGCTTTCGCATCCCGCAACTACCCTCCCGACCTGGTACAGAAGCAAATAACCAGAGCAACTTCCTCATCCTCTCAAACCCAGAACCTCCCACAGAAGAACCACAAAAGTGCCCCACTTGTGACAGGATACTTTCCGGGACTGGATCAGATTCTGAATGTGGCTCTCCAGCAGGGATACGACTTCCTAAAATCCTGCCCAGAAATGAGATCCATCCTTCATGAAATCCTCCCCACTCCACCAAGAGTGTCTTTCCGCCGTCCACCTAACCTTCGTAACCTCTTAGTTCATCCCTATGAAATCCCCAAACCACCTTCCCTACCCTCTGGCTCCTACCCTTGTAACCGCCCCCGGTGTAAAACCTGTCCCATGCACCCTCCCACCACCACCTACTCCAGTCCTGTAACCCGGAAGGTGTACACGATCAAAGGCAGAGCCACGTGTGAAAGCACCCACGTGATCTACCAACTGACCTGCCTACACTGTGACGCATTCTATGTGGGAATGACCAGCAACAAACTGTCCATTCGCATGAATGGACACAGGCAGACAGTGTTTGTTGGTAATGAGGATCACCCTGTGGCTAAACATGCCTTGGTGCACGGCCAGCACATCTTGGCACAGTGTTACACCGTCCGGGTTATCTGGATACTTCCCACCAACACCAACCTATCCGAACTCCGGAGATGGGAACTTGCCCTTCAGTATATCCTCTCTTCTCGTCATCCGCCAGGCCTCAATCTCCGCTAATTTCAAGTTGCCGCCACTCATACCTCACCTGTCTTTCAACAACTTCTTTGCCTCTACACTTCTGCCTCGACTGACATCTCTGCCCAAACTCTTTGTCTTTAAATATGTCTGCTTGTGTCTGTATGTGTGGATGGATATGTGCGTGTGTGCGAGTGTATACCTGTCCTTTTTTCCCCCTAAGGTAAGTCTTTCCGCTCCCGGGATTGGAATGACTCCTTACCCTCTCCTTTAAAACCACTTCCTTTCGTCTTCCCCTCTCCTTCCCTCTTTCCTGATGAGGCAACAGTTTGTTGCGAAAGCTTGAATTTTGTGTGTATGTTTGTGTTTGTTTGTGTGTCTGTCGACCTGCCAGCACTTTCATTTGGTAAGTCACATCATCTTTGTTTTTAGATATATATTTCCTACGTGGAATGTTTCCCTCTATTATAACCATATATATATATATATATATATATATATATATATATATATATATATATATAACTTCTGCACAATTTCCGTGCAGTAATGTGTGTATTGTAAATAAGTGTGTATGTGTGGTGTGTGTGTGTGTGTGTGTGTGTGTGTGTGTGTGTGTGTGTGTGTGTGTGTGTGTGTGTGTGTGAGAGAGAGAGACAGAGAGAGAGAGAGAGAGAGAGAGAGAGAGAGAGAGAGAGAGAGAGCGAGAGAGAGAGTGTGTAAGTACAATATAACCATTTCAGTGCAGTAATGTGTTCATTGTAAATAAGTATTATAGTAGTTGTATTACACGTTTATTACCTTATGAATAAATAAAAAAAAGCTTTTTTTATTTTAAATTCAGTGCATTAGTATTTGTAAAATGTTTCTTTCATATAGTGTTCATTAAAAACTGATGATCATTCCGCTTGGGACCTGTGAAATGGTACATTAGCTTATTTGTTTGAGTTGTAAATATTTGTCATGTATTATTGTTTTTCTGACATGTTCTACATCCTGGAGGACCTCTTCACTACAGATCAATTGGAATGAAAGTAAATCTAATCTAATCAGTAATAGAATTTAAATCGCAATTCCCCAGGCTTCCAGCACTAACTATGTTGCAAGTGAAATATACACAATAATATGTGCCCATATCCCAACTAATGATAAAATAATAAGAAAGAAAACAAAAGATGTGGATGAATTTTGGGAGCTTTTAGGGTCAGATGACACGAACATAAATAAAAATCACACGAAAATTTTAATTGGAAATTTTAACGCTCAATTAGGAAGGGAAAGTGACATAAAAGAAAATGGTCAGAAGAACAAACAGGAATTGCATGAGACTAATGGAATTCAAAACTTGGAAACATCCAGACTGGAAAAAGGAGAATGGCAACTGGATATTGTCTGTAGGGATAAAAACTAAAACAGGGAAATCTACAATGTGAAATTTCTGAGAGGGACAGATGTTGGACCACCCCAAAAATAAGAGAAACTAAGACCCTCATAAACCAATATATAACAAGAAATGTCGGCCAGTGTGGCCGTGCAGTTCTAGGCGCTGCAGTCTGGAGCTGAGCGACCGCTACGGTCGCAGGTTTGAATACTACCTCGGGCATGGATGTGTGTGATGTCCTTAGGTTAGTTAGGTTTAATTAGTTCTAAGTTCTAGGCAACTGATGACCTCAGAAGGTAAGTCACATAGTACTCAGAGCCATTTGAACCATTTTGTAACAAGAAATATGAAGAACAAATATGGAGTATAAAAACAACAGCTGATCTAGAGGAAATAGTTCCCCAGCTGAAACAAATTGCTCAACAGATAGCACCAATGAATCCAAGGGAAAACACCAGTGGCGGAACGTGAGTGTGATAGAGGTAGATAGACACCAAGCCTGGCTAAGTATCACAATCGTAAAATTGAAGAATCACTCTTGCAACTCACAGAACAAAGAAAGATAACCCAGAAATAGTAAGAAATGTTGAACGGCAACATCAGAAAGATATACTTCTAATGACAGAAACAAATAGTGAGAAAACAAGCTCAAGGGATTATTATAAAATAGTCACGAGACAACTACAAAGAAATGACTCTCCAAACACGTTATAGGGTAAAAATAATAAGATGGCCCATAGCAATAGAAAAAAAATACACACAAATACCCTATTCAAACACCAGTAGAAAATCCAAACCCTTGAAGTATACAGAGCTTCGAAAGAGCTCAAAAACTACAACACAAGTGAAGAAGATCAAACATTTATGGAACTTTGGAAATATGCAGCAGAACCAGTCAAGATATCATTACACCAATGCATAGTGAAAATCTGGAACAAAGAACTACCAGAACATTGGATTACACCTACAGTACCTCTGTTACACAAAAAAGGAGGCAAATCAAATCCTTATAGCTACAGAGGAACTGCCCTTTGGATATCATGTATAAAGTCATATGACTAATTCTATACAGTCATTGTGAAGGTCAGCTTGAACTAGATATAGGAGAATACCAAGAAGGATTTAGACCCAGACAAAAACAACAAGTATGCTTATGACTGTATCCACAGATCTTCAATGATGAAGATGCTAAGAAATTTCAGTCGCCATCTCAAATTAATAAAAACAGATAAATTTTACTGAACAAACACCAAATCAAAAGTAAAATTCAAAGGAGAAATATCTGAACCATTTACAATTAAAACAGGGTTAAGACATGGAGATGACATATTGCCATTACTTTTCAACTGCGCTCTGGGGTATGTGATGAGGGAATGGTACAAAGAAAATCATAGAAACTCAAGAATTGGAACCAAGAAAGATCAAATAAATTTAAATTGCTTGGGATCAGCAGATGACTTAGCATTACTAGCTAATAACATTTAAAAATCCAGAAATCAAATAACAAGTCTATAAAATTTAGTGCAAAAATTAGGACTCCATTTGAAAAGACTGAGATAATGGTAGCAGATCCACTAGTAATCAACCACACAACAGTAAATAATAGGAAAGTAAAAATATTGAAACAGTTTAATTATCCAGGAGAAATTATGACATACTTGGACAAGAAGCATGCATGGCAAGTAAGTACTAACAAAATGATAAAAGCTCAAAAATTAAAATTGTCTACATACAATAAAAATGTCTATCAATCAAAACTAAACTAAACAAGGTAGGAAAAGACTGATAGCTACTTACTGTAAAGAAGACAAGTCAGGTTTCAGGTAGGCACAATTAAAAGACACTGACATATAGCTTTCAGCCACAGCCTTTATCAGTAAAGAGATACACACACAAAATGTTGGGCAGGAGGGGGGAGGGGGGGGGGAGATCATGGTTAGATGGTGGTAGTGGCAGCGATCAATGTTGGAATTATGGTGATTTTGGTTGGATTGGCAACAAAGAAGTGCTTCCATTGCAGGGATTGGGAGAAGGAGAGTAGGTAATCTAGCCTCCCACATAAAAGACACCAACCACTTCTTCACCAACTCTCCACTATCCCCACCCAGACCTAGTCCGCAAACAGATCACCCATGCCATTTCTCCTCACACACCCAATCCTCTCACCATCCCTAAGAACAAACTACAAAGGAGTGCCCCCATCACCCAGAACCACATATTTCCCTAGGGCTTTGATTACCTATCATCGTGCCCTGAGATGAGAGACATCCTATTCTGTATACTTCGCACCCCTCCTGAAGCAGTGTTCTGTTGCCCACCCAACCTCTACAACATCCAAGTCCATCCCTATGCCACTCCCATTCCCAACCCCTTCCCACGAGGATGATATCCATGTGGAAGGCTCAGGTGCAAAACCTACCCAATCCACCCACCCAGCACTGCCTATTCCAATCCTGTCACGGATTTATCCTACCCCATCAGTGGCAGGGCTACCTGTGAAAGCTGCCATGTCATTTACCAGCTCTGCTGAAATAATGGCACAGCTTTTTATGTTGGTGTTATTACCAACCAGATGTCCACCAGAATGAACGGCCACCGCCAAATTGTGGCCGAGAGCAAAGTAAATCACCCTGTGACACAACATGAAGCTGAACATAGCACACTTCATTTCAATGGCTGCTTCGTTACCTGAGCCACCTGGATCCTCCCCTTCATCACCAGCTATTCTGAACTGCACAGATGGGAGTTATCCTTACAACACATTCTCTGCTCCCATAATTAACCCCACTTGAACCTATGGTGACATACTGCCCCCACACCCTCCACCCAACAGTTTCCATGCCATTATTGTCTCCCACCCTGTTTATTTACAGCCCTCTGCCAATACATCTGCTCGTCTTTTCCCTCTCCTCTCTGTTTTTGCTCCTTTTTTTCCCACCTCCCTGCTCTACAACCTCCTAGTGCTGTGCCTGTTGGCAATCTAGTCTCTGCACACTCCACGAGACAGCATCCATCTCTCACATTACCGTACACTACTATCCCTTCCCCTTCCCCTTCCCCTCCCCCACCCCTCCAGATCGCTGCTTGCATCCCATGTGATGTTGCGTTCCAGTTGTAGTTGGCAGTCATGCATGCATAACGTGTACTTGCTTTGTGTGTGTGTGTGTGTGTGTGTGTGTGTGTGTGTGTGTGTGTGTGTGTGTGTGTGTGTGTATGTGTGTGTGTGAACATTTTGTGTGTGTACCTCTTTACTGATGAAAACGCTGTAGCCGAAAGCTATAAGTGAGGTCTTTTAATCTTGTCTGTCTGAAACTGAACGTACCTTTTTTATGGTAAGTAGCAATCTATCGTTCCGTATGTTGTTGATAAAAATGATCTCTTTTTCTTTTTTTTGTCACATTATGAGAAGACCAGAAGCAAGTTTACTAAGAATAAATTATACAGATACTTTGGAACATGAAGCAAGCAGGATGGATAAAGGAAATCAGGGAAGATATAAAAGACGTAGAATTAATCGTGGATGATTTGCAAAATGAGACAGAAAATTTAAAGAAACTGAAAAACATAAACGTATGATTTAAGCCAAAAAATAGACGAATGACAAACATTAAAAATGCTATTTACAGTTGAGGAATGACAGAAAACATCAAAACAAATGAAAAGATACTAGGCAATTTGGAAAGAAAACTTACTGAAGATCACTAGAAAATGACTGAGTGAACTGGTTCAATGAGGTCATGAAAGAAGAAGAAGAAGAAGAAGAAGAAGAATAGCCTGGATGGGCAAAATGATGATATTCATTGTCTCTCTCGGTCTGCCTGTTGTATTAGTCCAAGTAATGTTGCAAGCATTAGGGGATTTAGACAGTGTGGCATATGAAAGACAGTCCAGGAGCCATGAACAGATAGCCAAAGCAGGTTAAAGCAACCACATGCAACAAGCATGAAATCCGGGTCCAGATCCCAGTCCAGCACAGATTTTCACATGTCACTAATAGGTATACCTAATGCTTAACGCTTCTTTTAAACTTGAGCCACATTTCTTCTGTATGTTCCAATCCAGAGCTAAGTGTTTCAAATTTCTGGCTGAGATGTGACTTTGGTGCCTCATTATCTACTTTGCTGAACTTGTAAACCATTCTACTTGTTCTTATTGCCCTTTGAACTTTGTTAATTATTGGTGCTATAATGCCTTGTGGTCACTTTTATCAGTTCCAATATGGGCAGCCTCAAAGAGATCAGGTCTGTTTGTTGCTGTTAAATCCGATGTATTTACATCTGGGGCAAACCTGAAATTACTTCCACATCTAATGATGACTCTCCATTCAAGATAACATGCTGCATCCCCCTACCAAAAAGTCCTCTATCCTGTTACAAATTTCACCTGATACCTCATATGATCATACTTTTGACAATAAGTATAGATGTGGTGCTGAGTCAAATGCTTTTTGGAAATCGTGAAATACTGCAACTGATCCAAAGCTTCCATTACATATTGCGAGAAAAGGACAAGTTGAGTTTCACATGATTGATGTTTACGAAATCCATGCTGAGGAGATCATTCTGTTCGTGATACCTCATTATGATTGAGGTCAGAAGATGTGCTAAAATTCTACAACAAATCGATGTCAAGAATATTGGACAGTAGTTTTGTGGATCACTTCTACTACCCTTCTTGTAGATGGATGTGACCTTTGCCTTTTTCCTAGAACTGGACACAGTTTTTTGTTCAAAGGATCTATGATAGATTATAGTCAGAAGAGGGGCTAATTTAGCTGCAAATTCAATACAGAATCTAATAGGGATTCCATGGGACACTGGAGCTTTATTCATTTCTCAACACTTTTCAGCTGTATCTCAAGACCATTGACACTAATACTTATGTCACTTATTGTTTCAGTGGTCCAAGGATTAAATTGGGGCAATTCTCCTGGGTTTTCCTTTGTAAATGGACGTTTTAAAACAGAGCTAAGCATTTCAGCTTTTGACTTGTTACCCTCAATTTCAGTTCCTGTCTCATTCACTAGGTATTGGACATTATATTTGGTGTCACTAACTGTCTTCACATATGATGAGGATTTCTTTGGGTATTGTGAAATATCAGTGGACAATATTCTGTTACAGCAATCACTGAAGGTATCATGCATTGCTCTCTTGACACCCAAAAAGGTTTCATTCAGCTTATCCCTATCTATAGCCCTATGCTTTATTTTACAGCTATTATGCAGTAATTTTGTGTTTCTTTAGAAGTTTCTTTACAGTGACTGTATACCATGGATTTTCCTTCCCATCATGAGCTGTTGTACTGGGTACATATCTGTCCAGTGCATGGTTAACTGTTCTTTCAAACCTGAGCCATAATTCCTCTACATGCTCCTGCCCTGTGCTGAAAGTTCCAAGTTCCTCATTGAGACATGACACTACTGACTTTTTGTCTTGTTTACTGAACACACATATCTTTCTACTTGCTTTAGTTGTCCTCTGTACTTTGGTAATTGCCACAATTGCGTCATGGTTTCTGACAGAAATTTTGATATAGACATCCTCAAAGACATCTAGTATTTTTGTTAGATCCAATATATTTCCATCATGAGTGGGTTTATGAACTATCTGTTTTAAGTAGTTTTCAGAGAATGTTACCTGTGTACTGTGACAAATCACCACCTCCATTTCCCAAAATCCTATCTGTTCAATAGTGGAAGAGATTTCAGAGTCCAAGGTTGCCAGAATTGAGACTGTGGGTTTTTGGGTCCTTATCATTATAATTAACAACCCATTGATCCACTTGTTAAAACAATGAGCACATTTTATTGTAACACTTCAGATATATGTCATTACACATTGAAAGTATTACATAGACAGAACATAAAGGCCACCTTGGCCCAAAGAGTTTTTGCATGCCAGAGATGATATGGTACATCACAGTGTTGCCACAGAGCTCCCCTCCCCCGCCCCCCCCCCCCCAGCAGTGCGGAGAATGAGGCTCTGGCTGTTATGGGGGGAGGGTGCGGGTGTCGCGCCGTCTTCATCCGGAGGGGGAACTGGACGGGGCGGGACCAGTGTTCGAGCCCTTTTGGATGGAAAAATGTAATTGTGGTGTCACACTGGTGGCAGTATGCGGTGACTGGTTCGTGAGGTGACAGGGGGTGGGGGGAATAGACGGAGACATGGGGTACAACACATACAGTGTCCATGTGGCGTCAATGAAAGATTGAATGAGGGAAGGATCTAAGGAATTGGGGATTGGTGAGGAGTGAAGAACGGAAAATTGGAAGGTGTTCAAAAATGGTTCAAATGGCTCTGAGCACTATGCGACTTAACTTCTGAGATCATCAGTCACCTAGAACTTAGAACTAATTAAACCGAACTAACCTAAGGACATCACACACATCCAAGCCCGAGGCAGGATTCGAACCTGCGACTGTAGCGGTCGCTCGGTTCCAGACTGAAGCACCTAGAACCGAACGGCCACTCCGGCCGGCTTGCAAGGTGTCATCGTTGGCAGAGTGGGGGGGGGGGGGGGGTGGATGACTAAGAGAGAATCATTTGTGGTAGTTATACAGATGTCAGATGGTGAAAAGTGTGAGACATCGATGGAGACGGTAATGGGTTGTTGAATGTCGGGTGAGAAGTGTGTGCCGGGCATAGCAGGAGAGGGTGGGGTGAAGGGCGTGGACCCAAGACTCTGCCCAGTGAGGGTTCCCGGCGTTGGGGAAGGGGGTGTGGCCGGCGTGTCATCCCTTGAGGAGGCTGCAGTGTGGAGGTCGTCGTCCATCGTGGTCGATGGCGTCGGATTGCTGGAGTTGTCGTCTGCAGTGACCCACACTGGCTTGAGTCGAGACACTGACACTGTCAAGGGTTTGCCTTTGATACAGATGTCGAATGTATTCGATGAGCATCTAAGTACCCTGTAAGGGCCTGTGTATAGGGGTTGCAGGGTGCCGCACACTGTATCGTCCCTTAGCATCACAGCGTCACACGTGTCTAACTGCTGGTGCATGAATGTTTTAGGTGGAATGTGTACTTTTGGAGCGGGTGCTCTCTGCACTCGTATCGTCTATGGTATGGTCTCGATTAGCATGGGGTATTCGATGGTATCTTGGAGCGGTGAAGGCTCGACAAACTCGGATGGTAGGTCAACGGCTCGCCATAGAGCAGCTCGGCCACCGAGCACTGCAGGTCATCTTTATATACAGAACGGAGGCCTAGCAGTACCCACGGAAGAGCATATAACCTCTGTTCCTTGTGGCACATTAGCATTGTCTTTAATGTGTGGTGCCATCATTCCACTAAGCTGTTTGATTGGGGGTGGTAGGCTGTCGTCCGAATGCGGCCGACGCCGAAGAGTTTGCACATTTTTGTGAAGAGGACAGCCTCGAATTGACGGCCTTGGTCTGTAGTAATGGTTTCGGGGCAGCCGAAATGTGCAACCCATGTGGAGAGGACAGCGTTGGCGACTGTTTCGGCCAAAATATGGGCTAGAGGGGTTGCCTCGACCCATATAGTTGTTCCGTCGATAAAAGTAAGCAAGAATTGTTAACCATCCACCTGGGGAAGGGGGCCGACAATGTCGATGTGGATGTGGCGGAGTCTTCCAGAAGGAGAGCGGAAGACGCCTGAGGGGGGCATGCAGTGGCGTCCGACTTTAGACCGCTGGCACGAAATACAAGTGCGACACCAGTCGCGACAGTCTTTGCGAAGCGAAGGCCATACGAAATGCTCGGCAATGATGCGTGTAGTTGCACGAATGCTCGGGTAGGCGAGACTGTCCAGTGCGTCAAAAACCGAGCCACGCAAAAAGGAGGGGATGAGGGGGCGTGGCACGCCAGTGGAAGTGTCACACCATAGCTCCGAACGTGTGCCGGAGATCGTCTTGCACGCCAGGCACAGCGAGTGATTATTGTCAGATAAAAGGTTCGCCAAGGAGTCATCATTTGTTTGCACTCGAGCAAGAGCGTCGAAGTCGATTGAGGAAGATGTGCCCGAGATCCGGGAGAAATAATCAGCGGCTATGTTGTCGGATACTCAAACACATTGTACATTAGTTGTGTATTGTGAAATGAGGTCGAAATAACGGAACCTCCTAGGAGGTGGGTCGGTTGGAGGGTTTGTGAGTGCTTGGGTGAGAGGTTTGTGGTCTGTAAAGATCGTGAGGGGCCGTCCCTCGACGTCTTCGCGGAAATATCTAATGGCTTCGTAGACAGCTAAGAGCTCTCTGTCGAAAGCCATTTGCACTGAGAGGGAGAAAGTTTTTTTGAAAAGTTAAGTTCTCTGCTGTGTTGTTGAAGTACTGCGCTGATAGATATTTCGCTAGTGTCCGTGGTGAGCGAAAGTGTTGCATCCGGGTGTGGATGGGCAAGCGTGATGGCTTCCGCGAGTGCAGTTTTGAGCTTCTTGAAAGACGTACGCATGACCTCTGTCCACGGCACGCGCCTGTCGCCTGACGTTCATGGCCCGCGCAGTGCGTCTGTGAGGGGGACCTGCAGTTCGGCGGCTCTTGGAATGTGGTGGTGGAAAAAACTGATCATTTCTAAGAACCGGCGGAGTTCATGGTGTGTTTCTGGTATCGGCAAATGTTTGATAATGTCTATTTTCTCTTGTGTGGGCTGGATACCATCGGCTGAAACTATGTGTCCCAGAAAAGCAACAGAATCCTGTCTCAGTTTGCATTTGTGTTTGTTAATGACCACACCGTGGGATTGTAATGTTAAAAGAGTGCCCGGATGTGAAGCTCGTGTTACTCCTGAGAGGAAGAAAAGGTCAAAATGTCGTCCAGGTACGTGTAGCAGGAAGGTAGGGGTCATAACACTGTATCTAAGAACCTCTGCCAGGTTTGGGCGGGGTTTTTAAATCTGTAAGGCATGTAAACATATTTGAAGAGGCCGAAGGGTGTGGTGATGGCCGTTTTAGGGATATCTTCTTCGTACATTGGTATTTGGTGATACACTTTCTCACAGTCTACCACACTGAAAATTTTAGCACCTGTCAACTGAGAAGTGAAGTCCTGAATGTTCGGTACTGGATAATTGTCCATGATTGTGCGGTCATTGAGATGTCTATAGTCGCCACAGAGTCTGTAGGAACCATCCTTCTTCGGTGTGAGATGAATCGGTGACGACCAGTCACTGAAGGATGGGTGTACAATGCCTGCATTTAATAGGTCCGAGATTATTGCTTTCGCTGCTGTGAGTTTCTGTGGATTCAGGCATCGTGGTTGGTGTCTGACTGGAGGGCCCTCAGTCGTATTGAGTTTGTGACATGCACCACTCATGATTGATAACATGCTACGCGTGCGGGGTGCGTCGTTAGCATTCGAACACTTGTGCAATGAGTCAATGATTTGAGCGCACGCTGGTTTGTGCGAAGAGCAAATACCTCGAAGTGAGGCGAGTTCGGATTCCGTGCTTTGTAATGTCTGTTCGGTGTGCTCGATAAGGGAGGTGAGCTTGGCCTGTGTTTGCTTCAGTTCACTGATTTCTTGTCATTGTAGTAGCATGTCGCAACTTTTACTAGTTAACTTGGCCGCAAGAAGAGCACATTCGGTTTGCAATAGTGAAATGTCAATGTTTGTTGACTGAATGGGTGATAGAGACGCAGTGACCATAAGGGGAATAGTCTTTTGCGAAGGTTGGTGGTCTAATGTACTTCGCGGAATGTCTAGCGAAAATTTGTGGTGTTGCTGAAAGTCAATGCCTAAGACTGCACAAGTCACCTGTGCCACATGAAAAGTCCACGAAAGCTTCAAGTCTTTTGACAGTTTGAGCGGTAAAGGTGCCGTACCTAACACTTTGATATGAGAGTCATTAGCCGTGCGTAGCAGTCCGGGCGAGGAAGTTAACACGGTAGGTGCAAGAGCTGGGGTTATTACACTCGTATCAGCACCACTGTCAACGAGGAATTTAGTTCCTGAGACAAGGTCAAGAGCGAATGGACAACCATCGGCGCTTACCGTGTTAGATGCTGTTGCCGCTGTAAGACGTCTTTTTTCCTGTGCACGAGACGCTGCGCCTGTGGCACCTCGCGAGCTGCGTTTCCTGCTGCGCAAGGACTGTGACATTTCCTGGCCACGTCGCCGAAGTTGGCGTGGAACGAACACAGCGGCCAGGCTGCATTAGGCGGGTGTGATGTAGAGCTCCTGGTGTCGGCTGTGTCCATTGTGGAGCGCTGTAGTGTGGTGTTGGTTGTCATAGCAGATGTTGTGGAGGCTGTATCTCGCTCCCCGCGATGGCGGGCAGATGTCACTGCTGTCGTAGTGAGAGCGCTGAGGAAGCGAGCTCGCCCGAATCCTGGAGGGGGAAGGGGCGGTGGCTTGCCATTGAGATCGCTATCCCCACTCTTCATGCTGTGTGCTCACCTGTTAATAATCCTGAAAGCTCGATCCGTGACCGAAAGCTTCTCATCCATGGTGCTGTTGGTGAGTGGCAGAAGCTGTAGTTGTAATGCTTCTGGCCTTTTGACGAGCCACATCGACCATAACACTGTATCGGGTAGCAAATCCACAGGTGCGAGGGCGCAATGTCGTCAGCATAGTCCCGATCCAGTCAGGTCGTGCAGGTGTTCCTCGTGAATGATATGATGAATAATCTCGTCCGGAGCTCGAGAAAGTCTTTCACAAATGAGTCTTTTCGCATTCGTATATTTCGGTGAAGGCAGCGGGCTGAGCATGTCGCTAATCAACTCCAAATGGTCATTCAAATGTCCCACCAAACACACGAAACGTGATTCTTCTGAGTCAATGCACGTGGAGGCGAAAATAGAGTTGACTAACGCGAACCATGTGTTGGGCTGCTTTTTTGCAAAAGTCGGCAGTTTAGGTAACTTAGTTGGTTTGGAATCCATGACCACTGGGTGTGTAAGAGCCACAGGTGTGGGAGTAGTCAATATGGCGTCTGCAGGGGGGGGGGGGGGGGGGTATGCCCAGGGGCATGTAAACTGTTACACCCCTTGGATCGGTTGTTACTGCTGTCTGATGTCTAGAAAAAGTGGGCGAGGTACTTCACTATACACTGTTCAGTTCGATCAGAAAATTGAGGCTGTGCATAGCCAGGCGTGGAACCAATTCGTGGCACGGATGATGCAGCAGCCATGTAGTGGCACTGCTCTGAAAGTTGGTGTAAGGTTCTGAGGGGGATTGCACACCCCTGAGCGTGTGCCGTTAGCGGTGGAATGTCCGGATCTCTTTTCACACTTTGTCCTGTATGTTCGAAAGAACTATCTTGAGGCAAGATGGTGGGTGGTACGTATGTGTTGTCTGTAAGTGTTGTGGTACCGCAATCCACTCCCAGGTCAGAGGGCCTCAAAATGTTCGATGTATAGAGTCCATACGTAGTGCAGGTGGGTGGCATGGCTGGATTCTGACCGTAGAAATCATACGGCGGTACACCTCGTTGCATAGGCCACATGATGATACAGGCGGTTTACTTGTACACACACGATTGTTATTGTTATTGAACTCACGCAGAACACAGGAAGAGCTTCACAAACTGTCATCGAGGTCACCAATGTGGGATTTTGGGTCCTTATCATTATAAATAACAATCCGTTGATCCACTTGTTAAAACAATGAGCCCATGTTATTGTCACACTTCAGATATACATCATTACACATCAAAAGTATCACATAGACAGAAAATAATGGCTGCCTTGGCCCAAAGAGTTTTTGTATGCCAGAGATGTTATGGCATGTCAGTGTTGCCACAAGATTATTGGTTAACTTATCCCCATGTTTGTGTCATCTCAGATCACTATCCATGTGGATGCCCATGTGCTTTACATATGGAGCCTCATTCAGTGTATGCCAATTAATCTCTATTTCTGGTATCTATTAGTCAGTTTTATTTGTTTCAAATAGCATAGTGCAAGTTTTTCTACGAGTAAGAGTAAGGTCTTGGCTATGAACATTTGTAATCCTGTTCCATTATTCCCCTGGCTGTGTCTGGTATGGAGTAGTTTATTTGCCCAAGGATCATATTTTACAATGATATTTAGACACATCAAATTAATACAGCTTTAAACAAAGGTACAAATTGTTTACACATTAACTCTATACACAGAAACACAATAAAAATTTTAGTGCTATATTACATTTATACATTTCATTTGATTTTTATTGATTCCAGAAATCCTGTTATGTGTTGTTACACATGGACATGGGATAATTCATGGTTACAATTAGTATAAAAATTGTTATTAACTTATAATAAGAATAACAACATTTACAGCTGTAGACTGAAATCAATCAGCAAAAACACTTATGGTATTTAAGAAAACACTTAACTTCGTTATTGATGGTGTATAATAATTAAAAAAACATTTAAACAATGGAAACTCCAGGTTGGAATAACAACAATTTTAGGAAAAGGATAGATTGCTACTCACCATAAAGATGACCTGTTGAGTTGCAGACAGGCACGATGAAAAGACTGTTACACATTATAGCTTTCAGCCAAAACCTTCTGCAGCAAAGAAAACAAACACACATGCACACAAGCAGGCACACCTCATACACCCACGAGTGGTACCACTGGCAGCTCTGACCAGAATGCGACTATCATGTGAGTAGCAATCTGGAATGGAGTGGGGAAGGGGGAGGGATAACAGGGTATGGATAGAGGGACAGAAGAGCGCTGTCTGGCAGGCGATGAAGGGATTAGTTCACAGCATGATGATAGTGCTGAGTGCAGAGGTGAAGGGATGAGGGTTGGGAAGTAAGAAATGGGGGTAGTGAAAAAAGAGAGAAGTGCGGAAGATGAAAGGGATAAGGACAGGTGTGTGCATTGTTAGACAGCAGCACACAGTGAGTGTGAGGGACATGAAAAAGGAGGAGGTGTCAGGGTAGAAGGGCGAAAATGTTGGGTGAAAGGTGTGGGACTAGATTACTGTATGTTGAAGTTGGGATAATTTTGGGAGTGGAGAATGTGTTTTAAGCATAGCTCCCATCTGCACAGTTCAGAAAAGCTGGTGATGGAGAGTTTAATCTTACCCTCCCACTCATCACCATTAAATTTCTCTGTCTCTAAAAGTTTCAAAAGCTTCGAGAGGAGTAAGATATATGAAAGAAAAACTTTTTACTTATCTTCATTTTCTCTTGTTGTTGGCTGAAGTTCTCGCATCAAGGGGTACATTCTTGAGGCTGAAATTTTGATTTTGTGTGCTCCTGTTGATCTGAATAATGTTTGAAGATTTGCCTGTTTTACTCTTGAATTTTGTTTTTTGTCACAGTTTTCAATATCACACTGACTTTACAATTTCCACTTCAGAACACAAATGCACACTGTTAAAATTATAAATCAGTTTCCATCTGAGGCATGCCCACTACTCCTTACATTCTGCGGTACTCACAATATTCCAAAGCAAGAGTTTAAAAGCTTTCTTGACAGAAGAAAGATCTTTACCATATTATATCATTATTTTATAAATGAGTCCAGAAATAAATTTAATAATTCACATTAGATTGTGCAATCAATAATATGAATTTTAAATATGCCAGAAATTTTGTAATTTCAAATATTTCTAAAAGAAATTAACCATAGGTACAGAGTGTAACAAATTAATTTCTTTTTATACATTGAAATTTTACTCTACCATCTGGTGAGCAAGATGTATGAGACAGGTGAAATACCCTCAGACTTCAAGAAGAATATAATAATTCTAATCCCAAAGAAAGTAGGTGTTGACAGATGTGAAAATTACCGAACTATCAGTTTAATAAGTCACGACTGCAAAATACTAACGGAAATTCTTTACAGATGAATGGAAAAACTAGTAGAAGCCGACCTTGGGGAAGATCAGTTTGGATTCTGTAGAAATATTGGATCACGTGAGGCAATACTGACCCTACGGCTTATCTTAGAAGCTAGATTAAGGAAAGGCAAACCTACGTTTCTAGCATTTGTAGACTCAGAGAAAGCTTTTGACAATGTTGATTGTTTCAAATTCTAAAGATGGCAGGGGTAAAATACAGGGAGCGAAAGGCTATTTACAATTTGTACAGAAACCAGATGGCAGTTATAATAGTCGAGGGGCAAGAAAGGGAAGCAGTGGTTGGGAAGGGAGTGAGACAGGGTTGTAGCTTGTGCCCGATGTTATTCAATCTGTATATTGAGCAAGCAGTAAAGGAAACAAAAGAAAAATTCGGAGTAGATATTAAAATCCATGGAGAAGAAATAAAAACTTTGAGGTTCGCCGATGACATTGTAATTCTGTCAGAGACAGCAAAGGACTTGGAAGAGCAGTTGAACAGAATGGATAGTGTCTTGAAGGGAGGATATAAGATGAACATCAACAAAAGCAAAACGAGGATAATGGAGTGTAGTCGAATTAAGTCGGGTGATGTTGAGGGTATTAGATTAGGAAATGAGACACTTAAAGTAGTAAAGGAGTTTTGCTATTTGGGGAGCAAAATAACTGATGATGGTCAAAGTAGAGAGGATATAAAATGTAGACTGGCAATGGCAAGGAAAGCATTTCTGAAGAAGAGAAATTTTTTAACATCTTGTATAGATTTGTGTCAGGAAGTCGTTTCTGAAAGTATTTGTATGGAATGTAGCCATGTATGGAAGTGAAACGTGGATGATAAATAGTTTAGACAGGAAAAGAATAGAAGCATTCGAAATGTGGTGCTACAGAAGAATGCTGAAGATTAGATGGGTAGATCACATAACTAATGAGGAGGTGTTGAATAGGATTGGGGAGAAGAGAATTTTGTGGCACAACTTGACTAGAAGAAGGGATCAGTTGGTAGGACATGTTCTGAGGCATCAAGGGATCACCAATTTAGTATTGGAGGGCAGCATGGACAGTAAAAATTGTAGAGGGAGACCAAGAGATGAATTCACCAAGCAGATTCAGAAGGATGTAGGTTGCAGTAGGTACTGGGAGATGAAGAAGCTTGTGCAGGATAGAGTAGCATGGAGAGCTGCATCAAACCAGTCTCAGGACTGAAGACCACAACAACAACAACAGTATGAAATATAATACATCATATAGAAAATCATATAAAATTCTTTTAGTGAAGCAACTGAGATAATTTTAACCTATACAAGATTTAAAATAGTTTTTGGTATCACATATTTCTATAAAGAAAAAAAGGCAATTCTAGAGGAGTGAGTTCCATTACAAGGGGAGGATCCAGATGGCCTGGGCTGTGAAGCAGCCGCTGAGATCAAGTACGTTAAGTTCGGCTGCATGCTGTGCCGCTGGATGTTCTACTCTGCTCTCAGCTACTGCTTAACAGTGGCCATTCATCCCGATGGACAGCTGGTTGGTAGTCGTACCAATATAAAAAGCTGTTCAGTGATTGTGACAGAGCTTGTATCCGACATGGCTGCTTTCACAGGTGGCCCAGCCTTTGATAAGCCCATGAGAGGTGTGGAACAGGAAGTGCTGGGTGGGTGGATTAGGCAGTCTCACACCTGAGCCTTTCACTGGGATGTTATCCCTGTGGCAAGGGGATGAGATTGGCTGTGATCTGGATGCCCTGCCAGACAACACTCTTCTCCCCCACTCCCAGCCATACCCTGATGTCCCTCCCCCTTCTCTGCCCCACTCCACATTGCCATTCTCATGACAGTCACATTCCAGTCCAGTGGTAACAGTCATGTACCTACAAGGTGTTTCTCTTTGCTGCACTATGCTTTGACCAAGAGCTATAATGTGTAACAGTTTCTTTATTGTGCCTGTCTGCAATTCAGTGGAACAAAACTAGCATTTACTTCTGTGGAATAAACTAAATGAGCTATAAACATATGGTTATCTTAGACTCTGCCATTCTGGCTTCAAACTGACTGTCTGCAGTGTCATTTTTTGCCACATGGCCCCTTTCGGATGTAGTATAGAGGGGTATGGGGCCAGCACACTGCTCTGACAGCTGTTGTCGGGTTTGCAATCCTTGTAGCTGCTACTTCTCTCTCAAGTACCTCCTCAAGTGGGATCATGAGGCTGAGTGGAGTGCATTCCTGTCCTCCTTTCAGGGAAGAATCCTCTTCAACACAGGGAATCGAACCCAGGTCCTCTGCATGGCAGTGAACCATACTGACCACTTATCTACAGAGAGAGACTTATTTTAGACTGACATCCATAAATTCTACTACTGTTTAGAAGCAGTTCTTCTGAAGCATCACATTTACTTTTGTTTTGATTCCTTCTCTATTCAGCTGTAAGCTTTTGGGTAGCCTGTTGTGCCTAACACTGCTGTAGCCTTTCCATAGTTGTTGACTAATAATAGATACCTTGTTGGAATGATGGGTCTGATGATCTTCTATTTTTGTAAAAATATGTAAATTTTCATGAATAAAATATACTGTGTTGTGAAGATAAATATAAGATCTGGCAGGATATTGCACTCCAGAAGAAAGATGTTTAGTGATGAAAGAGAGAGCCACTTGTTTCATTATCTTAATTATTCTCTTCTGCATCATAAATATCTCTCTGTGTGAGATTCCACAACACGGACTACAATATGTGAGTAATGAGTGTACAAGTGCAAGGTATGCCCATTTAGTGTTTCAATGCTACAGACTTTACTCAAGATATTAAAAGCATTGCACTGACTGGTCGGTCTGTTTATTAACTTTTTTAATGCATGCGCTACTGCAGAGTGTCAGCTATACACACTACAAGGAATTTATTTGTTACCTCTTGGTTTATAGGCACATTTTAAAATCTGGCATAACATATCCTCAATGAAACTATATGTGACAGATGAAAACTGATATACAGAATTCTGCCTTTATTCAGTAACACTTTGTGTTTAACCAATGTACTAGCTTCAAGCATGTATCAAAACTTGTGTTACGATGTTCATTATCACAGTGATTTCAATACAGTATACTGGAGTCATAAGCAGACATTACTGGTAGGCCTTGTTGATTGCTTCAGGGCAGATCATTGATAAATACAGGGTGTTACAAAAAGGTACGGCCAAACTTTCAGGGAACATTCCTCACACACAAAGAAAGAAAATATGTTATGTGGACATGTGTCTGGAAACGCTTACTTTCCATGTTAGAGCTCATTTTATTACTTCTCTTCAAATCACATTAATCATGGAATGGAAGCACACAGCAACAGAATGTACCAGTGTGACTTCAAACACTTTGTTACAGGAATTGTTCAAAATGTCCTCCGTTAGCGAGGATACATGCATCCACCCTCCGTCGCATGGAATCCCTGATGCACTGATGCAGCCCTGGAGAATGGCGTATTGTATCACAGCCGTCCACAATACGAGCACGAAGAGTCTCTACATTTGGTACCGGGGTTGCGCAGACAAGAGCTTTCAAGTGCCCCCATAAATGAAAGTCAAGAGGGTTGAGGTCAGGAGAGCGTGGAGGCCATGGAATTGGTCTGCCCCTACCAATCCATCGGTCACCGAATCTGTTGTTGAGAAGCGTACGAACACTTCGACTGAAATGTGCAGGAGCTCCATCATGCATGAACCACGTGTTGTATCGTACTTGTAAAGACACATGTTCTAGCAGCACAGGTAGAGTATCCCGTATGAAATCACGGCGGTGAATCGAGGAAGTACAGTACATACTGACGAAACTAAAATGATCTCTAACATGGAAATTACGCGTTTCTGGACACATGTCCACATAACATCTTATCTTTATTTGTGCGTGAGGAATGTTTCCTGAAAGTTTGGCCGTACCTTTTTGTAACACCCTGTATAATAAACAGAAGTGGACCACATGTGAAACTTTGAAGAATGTGTAGGAGCACTGCTCCACAAGGTATCATTGTTGGTGGTCGATGCAGCTCCGGTGCAACAGGCTCTTTGAACGGTAGTCAGTCTAGTGACTCAGATGTGTTCGTATGCTTTTGTATGTTTTTGTATGTCCATCCTTTTGACTGGACGTCTTGGGGGCCACAGCTGTTCACTATTGTAAGAAAATGAAACATCCACAGCAGTCCTTATGATATTATTTATTGTGTACCTACCAGTTTCGGCATTTCAATGTCCATCTTCAGGCAGTTGATGGTTGAAGTGCTGACACCACAGTTACAGACAGTCTGCATAAACCAGTAACTGATGCAGTGTATGCACGGACTGTGATAACCCCTTCAGCATCTTATGTATGTATTCTCTTATTGGTAATAAATATTGTTGAACAGTGCATTAGGACTGAGTAGATCTTCATCTTAATCACCTCTTATACCCTGTGGAACTACTCTGATGACTCCCAATGTTTGTGAGAGCACAGATATTCATCATTTCTAACAATTACACATTCACAATACTACTGAAGAGCTCACATCATGATATGCAGTCTTCACTGATGGACAGTGTCTCTTCATCCTTGACATTTGTGACAACAGCATATGAGGTAAATTTCTCACCGGTACATTTACTACATTAGGACAATGCGCCCTTTTGTAACAGTCACATGCTGAAATTTGCACACAATGCCAATGGTTTTCAACCTGGACAGTGCAGTGCTTCTTAACTGACTTTCTGACCACCTACAGTCTTCAGTAGTGTAAGTGACATGCTTCAATACAGTGGATCGACATATAAAACTAGTCCCGAACAATTGAAAGCAATAAACAATTTACTATGGGGACCTCATTGTCATTCCCATACCATGCACCTGCTAAGCTGCAACATTTTATCTGCTCAGATTCATGCTCGTTTGGCACAGCTGAATGCCCTTCATGGACAATGGACAATCAAGTACATCGAGGACATTTCACCGAACACCGACAATGCACTCGTGCTGTCGGCAACAATGCTGCAGGCTATGCACCACAGTATCAGCTTAGGCATGCTTACTTCCATGTGGTGGGCCTAACCCAACCAGTTTCACCCGACTGCTTCCAACTTGGACGTCACTGTACCTGGCTGGAGCAATGTCAACAGTCCCCCTTTTCCCTGCTGCATGTGCTGTGTTGATACAGAATACCACTAACTGCCTCATGTCATACCCATCCCTGTGTGGAATATCACCAACTGCAGAACCTGACTCTGCACAGAACCTCCCCAACCGTGTCATGCCTGCACAGCCACTATATGTCACTGACTTGCTGCAATCACACCTGCTCAGAACATTGTCAACTGCGTCACACCCATGCAGCCATAACGTGCTACTGACCTAGCAGTGCCCATGCCTTTGCAGAACACCACCAACTGGGTCACACCCACGCAGCCACATGACGTGGCCGACCACACCACACCTGAGCAAAACCTCTTCTTCTGTTGTCTTGGAACACACATATAGGCACAGCGACCTCCACCCAGTCAAAACAAACAACTGTGCACCTAGCAACTGTATCTGCATGGAAGCAGTTAGATGACACTGCATGTGACTGTCACATGTTTTGTGACTGCTTGATGGTGCCCACAACTGGCTCACCAATTTGACAATACTGAACTTCCAACAGGGTGTTCCTACAGTTTCACAACAGTGCCCAGATGCCAATCAAATGGAACTTTTCCAGCACTGCAATGCAATGGACAGGACATCTGTGTATTCTACACTGTGTATGGTGACTGGACTTTGCCTGCTCCAAATGTGCTCTCACCACTGCTGGTCATGTCATGTGAGCTTCCGAGAATCTCATTTTCAGCTGCGCCACCTGCCTTGTCCCCTCCGACAAACCACCTAACGTCAGACGTAAGTTCTGACATCAATCCTCCACTAGGGATAGGAAAATTGACTTGTTAAAACCGATACCAGTATTTTAGTTCCAAATAACTGGTACTTTTTGGCATTTGTTTGGTCTTAGTTATAACATGTTTCTTATTTTTTACTAATAACTGAGTAAAAAAACCGAAATATCAATCAGTCGTAGTTTCCATTTTTTAAAAAACCTTTCCTAATAAGAAGCAATTTTTATACGCAGAATTTGCATTATTTTGAAATATTATGTCATTACAGAAAATAGGAAATTTGATCAGGGCTATTTTAATAATGATGCTGACAGAAATGAGCAACAAGCAGATGGCAAAAGAGTTGGTACAGCATTACTCAGACAATAATGTCCCTGTTACTGTGTTTCGTAGCTTAAGGTAAGTTTGTACAAGCAATGTGCAAGACTTTCCCCCATCTGGTCTATACATACATACATACATACATACATTAATCCTTACTCCATAGATCATGAATATGACAGTTTATAATGATGTGGAATGTGTTACTTTAACATAAGTTTTCTTTGCACAAAATAATTAATTAATTAATTTTTTTGCAGTTACTACTTCATATCTAAGAATTCATATATTGAGCAGAAGGAGTTGTCATTCAGAAATTCTTTTAATTTGCTTTTAAATGTTGGTTGGCTATCTGTCAGACTTTTAATATTATTTGGCAAATGACCACAGATTTTTGTGGCAGCATAATTCACCCCTTTCTGTACCAAAGTGTATGTAGTATATCGCTGTCATTGCCAGACATATGTTGTGTGCAGAACTGCATCAGCTCTATTCTGGAAACATTCTTGTGAAGTGGCATAACAATGAAGTATAACGCTTAATTTGCTTTGAAAGATTAAAGTTTTGTCTACCATTTCTATGAAAAAATAAAGCAGGAAGGAGATTATGGTAACAGTAATAAATTAAAAACTTAACAACTATTCATTCATAAAGCACAATAAAAATAGAAAGTAGCTGTACCACTTTTCAAAAATTGTATCAAATGGTGGATGGATAAAATTTTCTTTTATTTGCCTACTTAACTTAATATTTTGATTCTATGTATCTTCAAACTGAGTCAAAAATTTTCAGTCTTTGTTTGATTTCTATGTTTGTTACAGGAAATAATAGGAACAAAATAAATGAAAATTAGTCATTTCAGAAACCAGTTATTTTGGGCAGTTTTAACACTTAAGTTAAACTGATGTTGAAAAAATAATGTTATAACTTAAAACCAATTGTTACAGCAATGACCACCATCCCTACCCCTCTACCACTTCACATCTCATTGACAAAGGATGAATCTGCATCATTGCTGCCAGCTCTTGGATCACAGTACACAGATCCATGATCCGAACTCTGCAACTGTCACCGTTTTGCCGCCTCACATGGGCACACTCTGTTAAAGACGTAAAAGCAGACCGGGGAATGAACATTTTACATTACTTTGACCTCTCCCCAGTTGTTCAACATTCCATGCTCTTGCACATTGAGATGGGCTGCTGCGTTCCAGGACCTTTTCCCCTGGCACCTCCACCCAAACTTGGTACAATGCCCATTTAAGACAAACAACAGGAAGGCAATCGTGCGTCCATCGACACACTCAAGAGGTGTGTCTCCTTACCTAATGAGCTGTTGGTGATCCACCAATGCTATGCCTATTGCTATGGGTCGTCAGATGCACTCCATGAGGAACACATTGGTACCACAATATAAAATGAGATATCCACTGCCTGCACCCTGGCCTGTGAGCAGCCCACAGCCTTGACACACAACCGTCACGACAGAGAATGTGCGAGCACAAACATGACCCTAATCCCACTGACTAGTCACACCTACCTGATGTCTGCCCAAGCATCCGTGCCCCACCCCTCCCTTACCCTATCGAGCACCCACACTGGCACTGACCCCAGGCACACAGCAAAGCACACACGTCAGTGTATTGTGCCCCACCTCAGCACCTAGCTACCGCATTGGTACACAAGCACAACATTTGTTTTCAAATCTTACACTTTTTCTTATATGTATGATACTATTAATAAAAAGAAAGGAATATTTGTTTATTATGATGTAAGTAAGTCATAAATTATGACATCTGTGGGGACTGTAGGGAGGCAAAACTATTGTCTCATAAGTTAGGTTAGAATTTAAACACAGAATTAATTTTTTGTTTAGGGTTGATGGATAACTTGTTTGTGATGAAGAGACCAATAAGATTCTTCTTCAGATGTTGTATGATGCTGAAGTCAATAACAAAAGTATTTCTGACCTGAACAGTGATAAATACTTGCCCTCAGATAGTGAAGAGGTGGAAGGCAGTGACATAATGGAATAGGAAGAAGAAGATAATGAAGATGATGTCATTTATAGTGATGATGATGGAATAGTAAGTAATGACAACGCTATGAAAGATTATTTCGCTGGAAAATATGGAATGATTTGGTTCAAAGAGCCTCCCACCAAGTGCCAAACTCTATCTCATAAAATAATTTTGGATAAACCTGGTCCTAAAGTGACACTCCTAGTTCAATAAAAGAAGTCTTAAAGTTCCTAATTACTCCAAAATAATGTCAGTCATGGTAAGGAAAACTAACAAAGAGGCTAGGTGAGTGTATAACAAGCAGAATGAAGATTATCCTGATAGTACAGCCGGTCACGGTGGCCGAGTGATTCTAGGCGCTCAGTCCGGAACCGCGCGACTACTACGGTCACAGGTTCGAATCCTGCCTTGGGCATGGATGTGTGTGATGTCCTTAGGTTAGTTAGGTTTAATTAGTTTTAAGTTCTAGGGGACTGATGACCACAGATGCTGAGTCCCATAGTGCTCAGAGCCTGATAGTACATCTAAGGTGTGGGAGAAACTAGATGGGGAAGAATTTTAGAGGCCTATATTGGTTTGCTTATATCTTCTGGAACCTACAGATCAGGGAGGGAGCACATGAGTGAATTTTGGTGTGAGAAACATAGTAGGCCTATTTTCAGAGCAATATTGCACCTAAAAAGGTTTCCGGCTATCACACATTTTCGCAGTTTGAGAATAAGGAAACAAGGGCAGATTGTACGATTCTTGATAAATTAGTTGTATTTAGAGACATTTGGGAAAAGTTCATTTCACAGCTTTCTTCCATATACAGTCTACACTTTGAAATGACTGTTGATAAACAGCCTGTGCTATTTAGAGAGAAATGTCCATTTCAACAGCATATGAAAAGCAAGCTTGCTAAAGAGGTATAAAAATGTGGTGGACTCAGCATTCCAGAAATGCATTGCCACTGAATGGACAGATTTAGAAAGCCAACAGAGAGAAGTAAATCAGGTTTCCAGAGTCACAGTATATCTAATGACAAAGTGGTTCAATAAAGGCCGCAATATTGTAGCTGACAGCTTTTTCACTAGAAGACCTTCAGTGAGAGAATTGTTGACAGTGAAAACCACTTCTGCTGGAACTCTAACGAAAAACAAGATCGATATTTCTAAGGAGATGCAACCATAATGTTCAAGAGAGGTAAATTCATCTGTTTTTTGTTTTTCTGATTCCATACCACTAGCATCACATGTGCCAAAGAAATTAACAGCAGTTATA
Source organism: Schistocerca americana (assembly GCF_021461395.2). Classification (NCBI taxonomy): domain Eukaryota; kingdom Metazoa; phylum Arthropoda; class Insecta; order Orthoptera; family Acrididae; genus Schistocerca; species Schistocerca americana. The sequence continues at coordinate 49,027,579 of NC_060127.1, forward strand.
CTTGTCTCCCCCTTCACTTATCAAGAATTATAGTTGGTGATGAAAAGATAAGCCTCTACATCCTTACATTTGTCCTCTAGCCATCCCTGCTTAGCCATTTTGCACTTCCTGTCCTCATTTTTGAGAAGTTTGTATTCCTTTTTGCCTGCTTTTTTACTGCATTTTTGTATTTCCTCCTTTCATCAATTAAATTCAGTATCTCTTCTGTTACCCAAGGATTTCTACTAGCCCTCGTCTTTTTACCTACTTGAATCTCTGCTGCCTTCACTATTTCATTCCTCAAAGCTACCCATTATTCTTCTACCGTATTTCTTTCCCCCATTCCTGTCAATTGTTCCCTTATGCTCTCCCTGAAACTCAGTACTACCTCTGGTTCTTTCAGTTTATCCAGGTACCATCTCCTTAACTTCCCACCATTTTGCAGTTTCTTCAGTTTTAATCTACAGTTTATAACCAATAGATTGTGGTCAGAGTCCACATCTGCCCCTGGAAATGTCTTACAATTTAAAATCTGGTTCCTAAATCTCTATCTTACCATTATACACTCCTGGAAATGGAAAAAAGAACACATTGACACCGGTGTGTCAGACCCACCATACTTGCTCCGGACACTGCGAGAGGGCTGTACAAGCAATGATCACACGCACGGCACAGCGGACACACCAGGAACCGCGGTGTTGGCCGTCGAATGGCGCTAGCTGCGCAGCATTTGTGCACCGCTGCCGTCAGTGTCAGCCAGTTTGCCGTGGCATACGGAGCTCCATCGCAGTCTTTAACACTGGTAGCATGCCGCGACAGCGTGGACGTGAACCGTATGTGCAGTTGACGGACTTTGAGCGAGGGCGTATAGTGGGCATGCGGGAGGCCGGGTGGACGTACCGCCGAATTGCTCAACACGTGGGGCGTGAGGTCTCCACAGTACATCGATGTTGTCGCCAGTGGTCGGCGGAAGGTGCACGTGCCCGTCGACCTGGGACCGGACCGCAGCGACGCACGGATGCACGCCAAGACCGTAGGATCCTACGCAGTGCCGTAGGGGACCGCACCGCCACTTCCCAGCAAATTAGGGACACTGTTGCTCCTGGGGTATCGGCGAGGACCATTCGCAACCGTCTCCATGAAGCTGGGCTACGGTCCCGCACACCGTTAGGCCGTCTTCCGCTCACGCCCCAACATCGTGCAGCCCGCCTCCAGTGGTGTCGCGACAAGCGTGAATGGAGGGACGAATGGAGACGTGTCGTCTTCAGCGATGAGAGTCGCTTCTGCCTTGGTGCCAATTATGGTCGTATGCGTGTTTGGCGCCGTGCAGGTGAGCGCCACAATCAGGACTGCATACGACCGAGGCACACAGGGCCAACACCCGGCATCATGGTGTGGGGAGCGATCTCCTACACTGGCCGTGCACCACTGGTGATCGTCGAGGGGACACTGAATAGTGCACGGTACATCCAAACCGTCATCGAACCCATCGTTCTACCATTCCTAGACCGGCAAGGGAACTTGCTGTTCCAACAGGACAATGCACGTCCGCATGTATCCTGTGACACCCAACGTGCTCTAGAAGGTGTAAGTCAACTACCCTGGCCAGCAAGATCTCCGGATCTGTCCCCCATTGAGCATGTTTGGGACTGGATGAAGCGTCGTCTCACGCGGTCTGCACGTCCAGCACGAACGCTGGTCCAACTGAGGCGCCAGGTGGAAATGGCATAACAAGCCGTTCCACAGGACTACATCCAGCATCTCTACGATCGTCTCCATGGGAGAATAGCAGCCTGCATTGCTGCGAAAGGTGGATATACACTGTACGAGTGCCGACATTGTGCATGCTCTGTTGCCTGTGTCTATGTGCCTGTGGTTCTGTCAGTGTGATCATGTGATGTATCTGACCCCAGGAATGTGTCAATAAAGTTTCCCCTTCCTGGGACAATGAATTCACGGTGTTCTTATTTCAATTTCCAGGAGTGTATAATCTATCTGAAACCTTTTAGTATCTACAGGGTTCATCCATGTATACAACCTTCTTTCATGATTCTTGAACCAAGTGTTAGCTATGCAAAATTCTACCAGGCGGCTTCCTCTTTCATTTCTTAGCCCCAATCCATATTCACCTACTATGTTTCCTTCTCTTCCCTTTCCTACTGTCGAATTCCTGTCACCCATGACTATTAAATTTTCGTCTCCCTTCACTACCTGAATAATTTCTTTTATCTCATCATACATTTCATCAATTTCTTCATCATCTGCAGAGCTAGTTGGCATATAAACTTGTACTACTGTAGCAGGCATGGGCTTCGTGTCTATCTTGGCCACAATAATGCGTTCCTATGCTGTTTGTAATAGTTTACCCGCACTCCTACTTTTTTATTCATTATTAAACCTACTCCTGCATTACCCCTATTTGATTTTGTATTTATAACCCTGTATTCACCTGACCAAAAGTCTTGTTCCTCTTGCCGCTGAACTTCACTAATTTCCACTATATCTAACTTTAACCTATCCATTTCCCTTTTTAAATTTTCTAACCTACCTCCCCGATTAAGGGATCTGACATTCCATGCTCCAACATGTAGAACGCCAGTTTTCTTTCTCCTGATAACGACATCCTCTTGAGTAGTCCCCGCCCGGAGATCCGAATGGGGGACTATTTTACCTCCGGAATATTTTACCCAAGAGGATGCCATCATCATTTAATCATACAGTAAAGCTGCATGCCCTCGGGAAAAATTATGGCTCTAGTTTCCCCTTGCTTTCAGCCGTTCGCAGTACCACAACAGCAAGGCGGGTTCGGTTAGTGTTACAGGGCCAGATCAGTCAATCATCTAGACTGTTGCCCCTGCAACTACTAAAAAGGCTGCTGCCCCTCTTCAGGAACCACACATTTGTCTGGCCTCTCAACAGATACCCCTCCGTTGTGGTTGCACCTACGGTATGGCTATCTGTATCGTTGGGGCATGAAAGCCCCCCTACCAACGGCAAAGGTCCGTGGTTCGGGGGGATTTCCTTAAAAAAAAAAAAAAAAAAATGATGTATAGAATCCACTAATAATAAAAACAGTGTGGGATATAAAAATTTGATGTTACAACAAAGAAATGATGACAAAAGCCAACAATAAATAAAGTGCTCCAATAAAATGAACTGGGTCTGGAAAGACCCCAAGTGCTCCAAATTATATAACCTTTCCAACATGCCTAGTGGAGGGTTGATCACGCTAAATTCTCTCTGCCACGTATGGGCTCCACAGCCTGACATCCTCGCTACAGACACAATCCCCCCCCACCACCACCAACATCCCTTTGATCTTTGATTATACCACCGGTGTCCAGTGTGGACACAGCCGATGCTTCCCTTGTCAGCCACAGCCATACCATTCCCACCATGATGTCAAGAAAAAGTCCAGTCGTGTCTCACAAAAGTTCCCAGGCATTGCACGACATGTCGTACACATCATTACCCACCGCTTCAGTGGTTGTTGACCCCATGCTCGTGTTCCCTTGCAATGCACTGCACTGGGGTGGGGGTGGGGGGTGGGGGGAGAGGGAGGGAGGGAGGGGAAAGCTCTGTGGGAACACTACTCTGCAGGGTATCATCACTGGTGGTCGACAAAGTTCTGGCACAATAGACTCTTTGACCAGTAGTCGGTCTAGTGACTCAAATGCATTCATATGCTTATGTATGTGTTCTCTCATCAGTGATCAATATTCTTCTACTGAGCATTGACCAAATGATTATTCACCGTTATCATCTCCTATAACCTGAGGATCTACAAATGCCTTGTCTTACAAATGTTCTTTTGACTGAATACTTCCAACATTTTTAGAGGCTATTACAGCTCTTTGTGCTCTGTGTGGTGTGATCCAAACCAACTATATTGCATTTACCCTAATTCCAAATTGTGGAAGTTGTGCCAAAAGTAATTCACTGTTGGCAAAATCGATGGACTATGTGAGATCAAAATATACTCCAGTTTTATGCTTTTTGTCATTGAGTGCACTATAAAATTCATTTAGAGACAAATATAGGACCCAGTTTATTAATCTCCCTTTTTGGACCACCATCAAGGAGCAGTTTATCATATCTGACAGTGGATAAGAAACAAGAGGGCAGATGTGTTTAGTTAGTTAGTTAGTTAGTCAATTTCATGTTCCATGGACCACTTGTGTGAATAATGATAGTGGCGTGGAAGGATTTGTTTTACCTACATTACACATTCTAAAGTAAATACGGCAACAAGCTATCATTTCTATTTTTTTAATATAAATATGAGTTAGCAGTTCCTATCCATCATCTTTTTTACATTACTAAAATAGAAATTCTTCTATGGAACAGAAGGAGTAGACAGGAGAAGCTTTTTCAGTTTGTTTTCAAATTTAACTTTGCTGTCTCTCAGACATTTTATATCATTTGCTAAATGATCAAACATTTTGGTGGGAGCATTGTGCACCTATTTTTGTGCTTAAGACAACCTTAATGTGGAGTAATGAATGAACATTTTTTTCCTATGGTATTATTATTATGAACATCATTGTTCCTTTTCAGCTGCAAGGGATTATTTATAACAAATTTCATGGAGGTAAATACACTGTGAGGCATTAGGCATTTTGACTATTTTCTTAAACAGATGTCTAGAAGATGGCCATAACTGAGCACCACATATTATTCTCACAGCATGTTTTTCCTCAATAAAGACCTTCTTTCTTAAAGAACCTTATTCTATCTGACATTATTGAATGAAAATATGCAAAAATGTCAATTTACCAATTTGTCTATCACTAAGATATTTGTAATAATCTGAAGTGCAAATGTGACTGAACATGTGTTCCAAAAGATATTTTTTCCAGTTTACATTCTCATCACTATGGAAACCTAAATGTTTTTGAAGTTTCCACCCTATATATGGTTCCTTATTGTGTTACAGCTATCAATGGTGTAGTACCTCTAGATGTGTGGAACAAAATATGTTTTTTCTTTTTGAAATTAAGAGTTAGACCATTCACAGTAAATCACTCACTAATACTTTTGAGAAAGCTGTTTACTGTTGGTTCTGCTGCTTTAAGGATTTTTGAATTGATTACAATACTGTTGTCATCTGCATAAACAAGCTTTGTGAAACCCCTTTGCGAAATCCCTTGGGTAAACGTGACATTGGTTTTTGGATGGCTATAACATCAATTCTATAAAACCTAAGATAAATTTATGAGTCACACACTCAAATGCCTCAGATAGCTCATAGAAAATACAAACTGTACTATTTTGTTATTTAACACTTTTAAAATTTTGTTTGTGAATGTGTAAATGTCATTCTCAGCTGGAAGTTCAGAATGGAATCAAGGCAATATTATGAAAAGGATAGATTTCTACTCACCATATAGAGGAGATGATTTCACACACAAAAAAAAGACTGCTATTCATTTAAGCTTTTACCAAAAGGCCTTCTTCTAAAGTGGAAAACACACAAACGTTAACATAAGTACAACTCACACACTCAACCACTGTCTTTGGCCTCTGAGGCCGGACTGTAGACTGCAACTACTCCTGATGGGAGAAGCCATCTGTTCTCCCAGCCAGAGACGTAATAGTTCCAAAGCAGGTCTGACGCCCAGCCTGGCTGTTGCTCAGGTCACCCCTGTTGTATCATGTTCACAACCTGCCTGAGCACCACATCAGCTGCCACACTAGAGGCACAATGGGAAGTGGTGAAGTGAAAATTATCCAGCGTGTGCCTCACCTCTGTACCCGAGTGAAAACAGTGCAGCTCCTCTTGGTCGAGTGAGGGGTCAGGGAACCATGGGGAGCTGCAATGCAGCAACCTCATTCACATCTTGAGATGTGGCACAAAATTCTCTTCACAAAGATGACTTGTGAACTTTCCCTCCAAAGTATGTGGAGGGAGCTTCCACTACTTGGATTTGTGAAGTTTCTTGGGTCCTGGGTAAGCATCACTATGCTGCACATGTAAAATCTGTAAAATCAATAGTTGTGGCTATTTTATATGTGTGCACTGGTGGAAATGTATGTTACTATTCCAACGAGGGCTGCTGTTTGAGAATGGAGAATGTAGTCTGAAATTAGTCATGACAAATAAAATTTTTTGAGCACAACTGAGACAGAAACTCAAAAAGTAAAATTTAATAACCCAACTTGCTGGTCTTCACTCCTACATAGTACTGGAACTTCACAATTATGAATTATCTTGGGAAAAATGATTTATTGGCAAATAGTCAACATGGATTAGGAAAATATCTTTACTCACACAAAATAGTGAGTGCTATTGGCAGAGAATCTCAAATTGATTCCTCACCTCTAGATTTTCCTGAAGGCTTTTGACACTGTTCCTCAAAAGTGACTTCTAATCAAATTGTGTGGCTCTGGAGTATTGACTCAGTTGTGCGACTGTATTCATGATTTCCTGTGAGAAGGTCACAGTTCGTAGTAACTGATGGAAAACTGTAGAGTAAAACAGAAGTGATATCTGATGTTCCCTAAGGAGATGTTATAGCACCTCTGCTTTTTCTAATCTATATAAACAATTTAGGAGGCAGACTGTGCAGCCCTCTGAGACTGTTTGCAGATGTTGCTGTCATTTACCATCTAATAAGGTCATCAGATGATTTGAACCAACTGCAAAATGATTTAGACAAGATATATGGCACAAAAAGTGGCAATTGATTCTAAGTAATGAAAAGTGTGAAGTCATCCAAATCAATACTAAAAATTTGCATAGCACACCACACAGATCTACAGGCTGTGAATTCAACAAAATATTCAGGGACTACAATGAGGAATAATTTAAACTAGAATGATGACACAGGTAATGTCATGGGGAAAACTAACCAAAGACTGTGATTTATTGGCAGAACATTTAGAAGATGGAGCAGGTCTATTAGAGAGACTGCCTACACTATGATCTTCTAGATTACTGCTGTACGTTGCAGGATCTGTGTTGTGTAGAACTGACAGAGGACATTGAAAAAGTTCAAAGGGCAGTTCAATTTGTATTATTGCAGAGGAGAGAGTGTCACAAATACGATATGCAAGTTGGTCTGGCAATAATTAAAACAAAGGAATTTTTGTGCAGTTATAAAGCATTAACTGGACAATGACCAGTGCAGTCCCATAAAATGGAAACCAGAAGGCTCTGGGCTGCATGCCAGTGGAGAGAGCTGGCAGCGCCACACCTTCAGGGAGGTTCTTCAATGGCAGTGTAGGTTATGCAGAAAGGACAGAAAAATTTCTGAACAGGAGGCAAAAATTTGTGCCCTTAAGGCTGAATAAGAAAACACAAACTTGGAATTATGTAGGTTAAGGGAGGAAAAAGAGACTGGAAACTTGGAAAAGGTAGCAAGCAAAGGGCAAAAAAGGGAAACACTTGAAAAACTCCAGAAATTCAATTAGTAAATCAGTTTGGCTTGCTATCTGAAGTGGAGGAAGGGCCTCATCCAGATGAAAGTAGGTTGAAGCAGAATATTAGCTTAAAGAAAAAAATACAGGTCAGGATCAAACCAGAATAGGAAAACAAGAATTCTGCTTATAGGCAGCAGTCATGGGAGGGGTGTAGGCCAACAGCTTCAGGGGAAATTAGTTGCAGGGTACCAGGTCATAAGTTTTGTGAAACTAAGTGTTAGCCTCAGCCAGGTGACAGAAAACGTAGGTCAGCTAGGCAGGGACTTTGAGAAGGAAGATCAGGTAATTAAATTTGGGGGAGCAGGAAACAGCCTGGCTATGAATCCGAGATATAGTATTAGTATTAGGAGTTGACCTGGATAAAATAGGAGCAGAAATGGAGCATACAATTGTGGGGTTTGTGGAGGTCTTCCAGTGCCATTATCAGCCCTGGCTAAACACTGCTGTAAGGCACGTTAACACTGAGCTAAACAGGATGCTCCAGACACTGGCAAAATCCCACATAAGTGTTGTTCCAGTAAATGCTATTGGTAGGCAGGGATACACTACACGTGGCCTACACCTGAATAGGACGGAGAAAAATAAGTTAGCTTCTCTATTAGCAGAAACTGTAAGGGGGTCCACAGTCACACAAGGGGTGATCTCTGTGGTTAATGAGTCCAGGCAGACAGGTTTCTTAGGTTAAAACCAAAGTCCAGATAGATGACAATCAAGATAAATAGAATAAAAGAAACTTCATGTACAGTAAATAAGAGTAAAGCTAAGGGCAGTATCAACTTACTTCATCAAAATATCAGGGGAATAAAAAATAAAGTAGATGGGCTATTAGTGTGTTTAGATGATCTCAAAAATAAGAATGAGATTGACATACTCTGTCTGTCTGAACATCATGTAACTGTGGGCATGGATAGTGTCAGTATAAGTGGGTATAATTTAGAATCTTACACTTGTAGATCTATGATGGATAAAGGAGGAGTTGCCATTTTCATTAAAAAAGGGTATAAATGCAAAACTGTAGAAGTAAGAAAATTTTGTGTTGATCAGCACTTTGAGATTTGTGCATGTGAACTTCGGCTAGGTAATGTAGTATTGATATTATCAACAGTGTACAGGTCGCCATTAGGAGACTGGAAGCTGTTCATAAAAAAGTTTGACTCCCTATTATGCTGTCTGTCAGACAAAAAGAAGAAGTTATTAATCTGTGGTGATTTCAATGTAAACTTTCTAAGTAATTCTGATAGGAAAAATGAACTAGAAGTGTTATTAACAATATATAACTTAGAATCAGTGATCAATTTCCCCGCATGTATAGCTCAAGACAGTAGCATGATAATAGATAATGTATTTGTACAGAAATAGGATGTAAAACAAACACATGCTTTCCCTGTGGTAAATGGATTGTCAGACCATGATGCACAACTGATTAGCTTACAAACTCTAACAGGGTGAACAGTTCGGAAACCATTAAGTAAAAGTGTGAGGTCACTCAACCCAGTATCTATAAGAGCACTTCAGAGAAAGCTTAAGAAATGTTAATTGGGGAGATGTATATAATGAGTCAAATGCTAGTGATAAATGCAACATATGTTCGATAAATTTATATCGCTTTTTGAACATTGTTTCCCAAAGAAAATTACTAAATGTAACACCACACACTTTTCAAAGAAACCTTGGATTACTACAGGTATTAAAGTGTCTTCAGTAAGAAAAAGAAAACTGTATGAGACAGCAAGAGCTAGTAAAGATCCAGAAGTAGTTTTTCACTACAAAAATCATTGTAACATACTGAGAAAAATTGTAAGGAAATCAGGAAATATGTATGTTAGAGAAGAAATTAACAACTCCAGCAATAAAATAAAATCAATATGGGAGACAGGAAAAGTAACCACTGGGGTAGGTAGTATTACTATTAAAGAGAATGAGACCATCCTAACCAACAGTACACAAGTAGCTAATGTATTTAACAATCATTTTTTAAGTGTAGGAGAAAAAATTGATGAGAACAGTTCAAAAGAAAAAGCCAGGCAGTATGTGGAAGAGTCTGTTTTGAAAAAATTTAGTCAAATTAAGTTTCACCTAACAACCTCTTGCGAAATAAGTAAAATTATTAAATCTTTGAAAAATAAATGTTCTGTTGGAGTAGATGACATCCCTAATGAACTATTAAAACAATGTGGAGCAATTACAGCTGATGTTCTGAGTCACATATGTAATGCATCACTAACTCACCCAGACAGGTTAAAATATGCCATTGTCAGGCCTCTCTACAAAAAGGGGGACACCACAGATGTCAATAACTTTCAGCCAGGATCCTTGCTTACAGCATTTTCAAAAATCTTTGAGAAAGTAATGTGAACCATGACATTATGTTACAGAAATTACAATTCTATGGTATAAATGGACTAGTGTATGAGTGGTTTAAGTATACCTACAGAACAGGAAGCAAAAAGTTTCCTTATATTGGTCAAGTGATTTAAACAAGTTTGCCACTTCATCTAACTGGGGTAAAATTACACTAGGTGTTCCATAGGGTTCAATCATGGGCCCCCTTCTGTTCTTGATATATGTGAACGACCTCTCTTCCTATCTGAAACTGGAAGCTGAACTGACACTGTTTGCTGATAATACAAGCATCATTATTAATCCAGTAAAAGAAATTCCAATTGAAAATGATGTAAATAAGGTATTTGGAAAAGTCATTAATTGGTTTTCTGCAAATGGGCTTGCTCTAAACTTTGAAAAAACACAGTACATCCAATTTTCTGCTGCAAAAAGTACAGTTCCTTCAATAAATATAACACATCAACGTAAGTCAGTAGCCAGGGTAGAGCATACTAAGTTTTTGGGTATACATATAGATGAGAATCTTAATTGGAAAATTCATATTTTGGATCTTCAAAAGCGACTAGGTTCAGCAACTTTTGCAATCAGAATAATTGCCAATTTTGAGGATATAGAAATTAGTAAGCTAGCATACTTTGCATACTTTCACTCTCTGATGTCATACGGGATAATATTTTGGGGTAACTCAACATTTAGACAAAAAGTATTCACTGCGCAAAAGAAAGTGGTTAGAATAATGTGTGGGGTTCATAGTCGCACATCTTGTAGGCATCTTTTTAAAACATTGGGAATTCTGACAACAACCTCACAGTACATTTACTCACTAATGAAATTCGTTCTCAACAACATGGACCAGTTTAAAAACAACAGTGACATTCATGATTATAATACCAGAAAAAATAAAGACTTACACTATCCTTTACTCAACCTATCTTTGGCACAGAGAGGGGTAACATATGCTGCTATAAAAATTTTCAGCGACTTACTAGAAGAAATACAATGTCTGACAGACAGCAGTAATTGCTTCAAAAATAAATTGAAATCATATCTCCTTTCCTTGACAACTCCTTCTACACCATAGATGAGTTCTTGAATAGTCTTAAATAGGAATAAATAAATCTATAAATATAGTATATGCATTTTGTGCCATTTAAGGGAATGGGGTAAACAATAGAAATATTAATATTTAACTCTGTATTGTAATATATTAAAAACTCTTGTTTCATATGTGCATTTCTTGTGCACTTGACACATTCCACACCATAACGGCTACCATCTCGTGCGATTGATCAATGGAACATGCAACCAACTAACTAACTAACTGAGACAGAGTTCAGTGACCCCTGTCAGTGCTAATTTAAGCATCCACCCATCATTGGTTGCCACAGTTCAGTTGCAGGCTTTGAAGGAAGACATAACTTAGCCTGCATTCTGTGAGTAGTACCAGATTGTCAAAGTATTCGTATGTAGGAAGCACAGGAATGAAGTTCAGTTAACTTTATTTTCTTTTTAGAAATAAAGAGTTCAATAAATCTTCAAGTGATTTGTACAGATGATTTTGGATTCTGCTGCTGCCCATCACAACTATTCTCTCCTTCCTTGATTGTGTCAGTTCTGACTCCCACAGTAACCAACACAACATCTGGTGCCATAGAGTACAGAACCAATGCTGTCTTCGCTCTTCGCCACTCCATCGCAGTGTGTCACTAATATTTCTTTCTTTTATTTCAGAGGCACATTTCCACCAGTTGTGTATAATTGTTTATATAACATTTTTGCAGCACTCCTCTCATTAAAATTGCCTCTAGCCCACCTCCTACACCACTTGCGCCTATCCCTCTGGCTGCTCCTGGCTTTGATCTAATGCAGTTTATTCAGTTCCAGAACGAACAAATGTCGCAGTTGATGATGGTCATCCAGTAGCTCATTAATGCACAGGCCACTGCTGCATCAACTCTGCCACATCCATGGCACTGCCTCCATGCATTCCACTGTTCCAAGCTTTCAGTGAACAGCAAGAGGAGTGGTTCAATGCTCCCTGTGCTAAGCGTGAAGGTAATATAAAACTTTTGTATTTCTTGTCAACACCAGCACAGAAGTTTACTGTCTCACTCAGGAGTTATTCTCGATTAGTAGGCTGCAGTTGCTAGTTTTAGAAGATTTAGTGTCTGTGCCTTGAAAACTGCCTTGAAAACATGGCCCTGCTGCTCTTCCATGCATGACAAAAAACATTGCCCTACACAGAATGTGACTTGCTTTGCTTGAGAAAAGCCAGGTCATGTACAGTCTGTGTGCTCGCAACAGAAAAAGAACTCTACCCGTGCTTGCTCTTGTAAGCGCGGAGTAGTGCATGTAGTTTTTTTCTAAATCAGCTTCCTGTTCTAGTAATGACCATCCACTCAAGGGCTGTGCAACAACAGTCAAACAAACTGTATGTGAACTTAACACTGCTGGATTCTGTGTGAAATTCAGTTAGACTCTGGCAATTCTATTACGTTGCTTAATTGTGCCACTTATGAACAGTTGGGCTCACCACAGTTGACAAAATCTTGCATGCAATTTACAGGACATTCCTGTGCTTGGTATATGTAGTTTGCCTGCCAGATTCTCATCTCTCACAAGAACAGTGACATTTACAATCTTGTGTTCGCAAGACTGAAATTTTTTTTGGGTTAGATTCATTTCGTTTGTTTGGTGTTCATATTCAGGACAGTGTACTTTCTATTTCTGCTTTCAACCCAAAAGACAGTGTTACTCAGTTGATTGTGGAGGTTCCTCATTTATTTGCTGAAGGACTTAGCAGAGCAAATAATTTTGTGGTGCGTTTTACAATCAAGGACAATGCGCAACCTCAGTTTTTTCAGGCACGTCCCATCCCTCATGCTCGTAGAGACAAAGTTGCAAGTGAACTTAAAGAAGGGCAAGCCAGTGGTGTTATTGCTCCTATCCAGGCTAGTCAATGGGCTTCTTTCTCGGTAATCTTATCAAAGCTTTCTGGAAGACTTTGTCTTTGTATTGACTTTAAATCCACTGTGAATCCACAAACAATAATTGATACTTATCCATTTTCTCACCCCGAGTAATTAAGGGACAGGCTTGGTGCAGGCTGCTATTTTCCAAAAACTGACTTTCACAATGCGTATTTGCAAATTCCACTAGATGAGGAGTCTCAGAGAGTGTTTGTGATCAACACACATTTAGGGTTGTTCAAATTTTTGTGCTTACCCTTTGGCAGCATTTCTCCAGCTGCCATATCCCAATGCTACTTGAACAGCTTACTGCAAAAGTTCCATTCTGTTCAAACTACTTGGATGATATTATAGTGTCAGAATGCACACCATGGGAACATATCAGCAACCTCCGTACACTTTTTCAAGTACTTTCAGCTGCAGGTTTGAAGTGTTACATGGACAGATGTGCTTTTTCACAGACTGAAATTCAGTACTTAGGCCACATTCTTATAGCCAGGGTGTTTATTCCCTTCAATCACATTTGCTGGCCATCCGGGACCTTCCAGCCATGCAGAATGTGACAGAATTTCAGTCAGTTCTTGGGAAGATGACATATTATATCCAGTTTATACCCAATGCAGTCCAGATCGTAGCACCATTGTATCAGTTGTGCCAGAAGAATGTGCCTTTTGTTTGGACCAAAGAGTGTCACGATGCATTTCAGAAACTTAAAAATGCTTTGTTGAGTGACTGATGCCTTGTTCATTTTGATCCCACTAAGCCTCTGGTTTTGGCAGTGGACACTCCTTTGTATGGAAGTACAGCTGTGCCCTCACACAGGTTTGGTTCACAGGACAGGCCGATTGCTTTTGCTTCCAAGTTACTGACCAACACTCAGTGTAACTATTGCCAAATCGAGAAGGAAGTGCTCGCTATTAATTATGGTGTGACAAAGTTTCATCATTGTCTGTTTGGTCAGAAGTTTTAGCTAGTGACAGGCCACAAGTCACTTCAGTCTCTGTTTCACCCACCCAAACCTGTTCCACCATGCAAAGCTCAGAAGCTGCTACATTGGGCTTTGTCACAGTATCAGTACAAAATATCGTCCCAGCTCACGTCAAAGCATGCAAATGCTGATGCTCTTTTTTGCCTTCCTGTTGGTCCTGATTCTGAATTTGATGCTACTGCTGCATCTTGTTATCAGATCGATGCACAGGACACTGAACTTTTATAGACTTTTCCACTACACTATAAGAAAAGTGCACAGGCCACAGAAGCAGACGCTAACTTGAACCTTTCATTGCACTACATCAGTACTGCTTAGACTTGTTTCATGAAAAACATTCAGAATTCGTTTGTGCAATGATATTTTTCTCATCAGCGTAGCTTCTCCATCCAGCATGGTGTGTATTTTATTGCAAAATGACTCTGGACAATCATGTGCTTATTCCTAAGGTGCTGCAAAAAGATGTTTTCTGATTGCTCCACCAAGGACATTAAGGAATTGTACACACAAAACAGTTAGTGCATCGGCATTGTACTTGGCCGGGTATGGTCACCCACACTGAACAAATGACGTCAAAGTGTTGCATTTGTGCTGAAAATCTATTGGTGACCCCCCTCCTGGCAAACGTTTTGGGCATGGCCAAAATCTCAATTGCCACAGTAGCGAGTGCATATTGATTTTGCTGGTCCCTTTTGGAACAGTTGTTTGCTTATGGTTGTGGACTCTTTTATCAAATATCCATTTGCAGTGCACATGTGCTTTACTATATTGCATAGTACCATTAAGGCTTTGTAATCTGTTTTTTGCTTGAAAGGTTTGCTTGAAGTGTTGGTTACAGGCAATGGACCAAAGTTTGTTGCTCAGGACTTTGAACAGTTTTGTGCGGCCAATGGTATCACTCACTTTATCAGAACTGTATTTCATCCTCAGTCGAACAGAGAAGCTGAACGATTTGTGCGTACATTCAAGCAACAGATGAACAAACTATGTGCCACCCACACATGGGATCAAGTGCTGGTGCCCTTTCTCACAATGTACTGCTCCCAGCCCCACAACAGTC